>NW_009628290.1:11090-32187 GCF_000690535.1 Cariama cristata | reverse complement strand
GGGGGTGCGCTGGGGTGTAACAGCTGTGACTTGCTGTGCGTGCAGAGAGGTAAGTCACGTTTAACGCGGTTATTTGAAATGTGGCGCTTGTCTTCTGGGTTAAGTGTTTGGTTTTCTGGCAGTTGTTCCCTGTGTGTAACCTTGTGCTCTTACCGAAATTATTAATCTTACTTTCGTAGGCCAGGAGAACATAAGGTCCTGTGACTTTTAACTCTGAAGTTGGATATGCATTAAACTGTAAGTCTTCTGATTTTGTTTTTGAACTTGGGTGGATGAATGGAGTAATTAATTCACGTATGTGAGACAGAAACTTCGGAAGTAATTTAAATGAAACCCTGAAGCAGACTTTTCCCATGCCCATTGCAAATATATTGCTCCTGGACTGAGGTAACTGGTTAAAAAATAGAAGAGTAAAGAAATCTGTAAAGGCTGGGGGGAGGGGTTTCCTTCAGCTCTTTTTTTAGGTATTTTTTTGATGATGGGTTCTATTTAATTCTCAAGGGCTGAGAGTCACATTTTAAGCTTAAATCAATGTATAGGAAACACCTGTAAGTTTAATACTAGTATCTTTCCTTATATTTAACTGGAGTAATTGAGATTAGATTATGCTTTTTCCTCACTCATAAGGAATGTTTAGTCAATTAATTTTCTTAAGTATCTGATTAATAATAGCTCAGTGAAGGTATAAATATGTTTCTGAAAGTTGTTTTTTATATTGTTGAAATATAGATGCAATTTTGAAAGATGTAATAAAATACTAAATTTCTGTTGTAATAATTTTTTTTTGAAGGATGAAAGGGACTATTGTAGATGAAATTGTACGAAGTGATCAATCTAATTATTACAACTATTAATGAACTAATTAGTAGCTCAAGTAAGCAATGAGATAATTCACTGCATGAATTTTAGTATGTACATAAATTTAATTGTGTGTCAATAGTTGCATCACTACTCTCTTAAATTTAATTTCTCCCATTAGCTTGGGTGAGAAACTAGAATCTGGATATAGCTGTCCAGATATCTAAAATTATTTTGCTAATAGATGATACTTTCTACATGCTTTCTGATTTGAGGAGAGGCTAGTATCCTTTCCACAGCAGAGAATCAGTTATTCTATGCTCAAGAAACCTCCTGGTGAAGTTTCTGTATATCTAGACCAAAGTTGAATAGATCGAAAATTACAGTGTATGGTGTATAAAACATTATAATGCATTTGTACACCAGAGGAATGAAGAACTCTGAAACTGTTCTTAGGTGTACCTTGTCCAGAAATGTTACAGCTATGTCATATGTTATCTTTGATTTAAAGGCTATTTTGCTGAAAAATAATTGACAATTTACTTACGCTGTCTTATAACCAGACAAAATAAGTTGTTGCTTGCTGATAATTCAGACCTTACAAAGGGGTGAGAAATTCTGTGGTGGCTTGCAGTCTGGTGGTCTGTGGGAAGCCTTGTGGACACGATGGCTTGTCATGATAGTGAAAAGACAGTTAGAAACGTTTTGAACGTCTTATCATAGTTTCTGCTGTCCAAAAAGTAAGTTGAGCTGATTTAGAAACAGGAAGGGGAGAAGAGAAATTGTGTGTGTGTTCCAAGTGGCTTTCTAAATATTTTACTGTGACTTTATTTACCTAGATATCAGGGCCTTCTTGCGGTGATAAAACATTAGCCATGGAGTAGTGTCAAGAAATCAGATCATGTCCTAAGGAGACATTACAATAGACAAGAAGTGTTAAACATCTCATTTCATCTTTTTCCCCAACAAGTGTAATCGACATTCTCTTACATTTCTAGAAGGAGTAATGGTTTGTGACAGTGAAATAACATTAATCAGCAGCTGCTGCTACAATTCATTGTCCACAGGGGAGGAGTCCATGTAACACCTGGTAACTTGAGCAAGTCTTTTAGAGCAAACTTGCACAAACCCTATAGATGTTTGTGCCAGACCTTTTGACCCTCAGAGGTGGGGTGTGAAGGGGTTTCTTTTTTTTTGTCTCTTTGGTTAGGATTTCTTGCTAGAATTATAATACACTATTAGAAAAATACTTTTTCTTTACATTATTGACATATGAATTACGAGGAAAAGATAGTTCATTCTGTGGTATATGACTGAGGTGGCAGTTTCGTGGAGTTTGGGAATTCTTTTTCAAACTATTAAGAATAGTGTTGAGACATTTGCTTTGCTTAATGTGATTTATAGACCAACCTTCAGGCATGAAGTATAATGTGGAATTAAATTACTTGATGTGGAAAAAAAACCCACAAACTTAAAGTACTTCCTGGAAGTACCTCTCTTGCAGGTCTTTTTTTTTGTTTGTTTCATTTTTGGTGAACTTAACTTGTTGTGGAGTGGCAAATTATATGTAAGCTTAGCTTACCATATTGCTAAAGAAAATCTTTTGCCAGTCTGTTTTGCAAACTCCGTCATGATTTGTGTTAGCTCTGTCGCAGAAACCCACGGGGTTCTGGTCAGTGTCACTGAGTACTTTAAATTACGACTAACTTTCACTTGCTGTGGAGTGATACTTCGATTATTCAAATTAGCTTTCAACACCTTAGTTGCAACTCTTGATTACACTTGACAATGAATAGCAATTTATCATCAAATTCATTACTATGACATATGTTTTTACTAGATATGGGTCTAGCTAATATTAAAGACTGTTGCCTTACATAAACATGCATCTGAATGAGCCGGTTGTCTTTGGTCACTGCGTTACCTCTTGGCATCTGTTTCTAGCTGTGTGCTCAGATAGAGAAAATGGGTAAAGGCTAGTGTGGCCCTTTGTAGAGCCTTGCTGTACCTTGCTGTGTTGTATTCATTAAAATATGTTTGCTACTGATTACCATATCTGTTTAATATTAGTCTTCTTGTGTCTGCTAATCTTAATATTGGCCTGTGGTGCAAATAACTGAGTTTAAAAAGAACTGAGGCTGTTGTGAAAGTGTTAGTCACTCTTGATCCCTTAAAAGTCGGAGAAATGCTTTCTCATATATGCTGAAGGATTGTAGGGAATTGGCTGCTGTTTACTCCACAAATGGAGCTGGTAGACCTATGCCTGTCTCCTAATGCAACTTTATCAGTTCTTAGAGTATACTTAGCAGGGTTAGCATGAAGGAGTTTTTTAATATTGTAACTGTCTTGCTGTATTACTGTTGCATATTGAAGCTCAGTGACCATGATGATGACTGCATAACTAAAAGATTTTTTTTTTTCAAGAACAAATTTTTGAATAGACTAGATGGAGAGGAAGATGGATTAGAAAAGCAGGGACATGGTGTTCCTTCCTGTAGCCAAGCCTGGGAGGAAAATAAAGGGGGGAGGGGGAGGAGAAATGCTTCTGTGAAGTATGCTGATCCTGAGATGGGTGGGTTGGATTCCTTTTTGTTTAAAAACCATCAGTAAATCTGAAGAGAGGCTTTTGAGTATTCACGGGCACTTAAAGGTTTCAGGATATTTTGATGAAGCAAGTCTGTCTTGTGTGATTAGCATCTCTTGTTTTATTGCATGACTAGTAACGATGTCAGGAAATAATGACAAATTTAAAGAACAAATGACCTGAAACAGATGAAAGTGGGTAAGACAGCAATCAAACAGCAGCATAGAGCATGTTGAAGTGGGGGCTTCATGTAAAGAGCAGATTGAAGAGGAAGTTTAGCAGTGAGAAAGCTGGCTGTTACTAACAGAGAATGTAGGAAAGTTAGGCTGGTGACCCCCCTACAAGAGAGTCTGTTCTGAGTACCTGTTACAGAGCTGGGTAACTCTGCCTGAGGACCCCTTTGGTCTCTTTCTAGTTCGACGTTTTGTGTGCGGTTAGAAGTGGATATGTGAGATGAAACCACTAGTCCAAGGGTAATTATTGTCCCAAGAGAAACAGAAGTTTCTCTTGATCACTTCTCCTCAGCTCCAAGACGAAGGGTACCTCTTTTGCCTGTAATGAAGGCACAATTAAGGGAGTGCAGACCTACTTCAGAGCCATCTTCTTTGTCAGTGTCACATTAACAGAAAGGTTTAGGAAGGAGGTGTAAGGAGGAAGACATAAGGTGTCAGTGTGATCATCAGCAGATTTTGCAGGCTGGAAACATGACTATACTGTGTTAACTTCCTACTCTGATTTAGTTAGCTTTCTGTCTGATCAAACTGGTAATATTTGTCGTGAGGTGTCAAAGGGAGAACTGATGCCTTCTCTCTGCATGTGCTGTGGTGCATCGGAGTGGTATCTGGGAGAAGGCAGGCTGCTGACAGCTGCACTGCCTGCAGAGCTGGGAACTGCTGTGCAACTTCCTTCAGAGTTACGGTTAAGGTATATTCAACAAACAAATGAAATGGATCTCTGTGGGGTTGTGTTCAGTGAATGGATTGCTTATTTGGCTGATGTTGAAAGTATGGATCACAATATAGGCCAGCGTCTAGTAATGTCAAAGAACTATCAGGTTGAAGTTACCTGAACAGTTGATCTGATGCTGCAGTTATTACAAAACTGTCAGCTCAGTCCTTCACTGGGCAGAGTTTGAATCCTCTCCCCACAAGTCAATTGTAGAAGTGTCATGGCCCGTGATAAGGTTTGTGTGCACTGTGTAAACCGTTGCCTCTAAATTGGAAGAGAGGTGCTGGAGGAGATACTGCAATTTATCTTTATATAGCAAAGGAGAAACTTTAGTCTGAACAACAAGGGGCTCCTAATGCTGGGAGAAGATTACACATGGTGATGACCATGCGATCCAATAATTTTTCACAGCAAAACAATTACAGAACTTACAGTTGTACTTTAGGCGAGCAGGGATAAAATATAAGCATCTCTAACCGTTTAGGCTAAAACAGAGTGCTATTTGTTTTATCAATACATAAATCACAGTATAAGGGCAAAACAATGCATGAACCAAGTAACTGATAATAGATTGCATCATTGATTGCTGGGTATTTTGGTGCCTTGTGCTTTTTTACAAATTACTGTACAACTCAACCATGGTTTTTTTACTGACTGTACATGCCTTGAACTTTATCAGTTATTACACAGAGTTCAGAAATGTTTTCTTAGGAAAACTTTCTTTCCAGAGAATAGAAAGTCTATTGTCACCAAAGCCTTCCTAGTCAAAAATCCCAATTGTCCTCATAGAAAAATTAAGCGTGTCTTTCTTTTGCATGAAGTTGGTGATTTCTGTTTTAAACTTAGTGCCTTTTCTGTCATAAAGTACAGGCTTGTCTTTGTATGGGCTTGATATACTTTTCCCTCACTTCCTTTTTGGAAGGGGATCTTTCGCATCTTTCATGTACTCACCCACTGAATTTGGAGACCAACTGTTTAAAGCTTGTGCAAAAATAAGACTTTCAAAAATTGCAGTTGGCTTCCCAGTCAAAACAGTCATACTACTAAGTATTGAAATATTACATGCAGAGAGCTCTTTGTTACATTTATTGGTTGCTTTTATCTTATGGCTCATGTTCAATGACTCTTGTGCTGATTGATAATATCTCTTTTAATTGGCCCCACGTGATGCAGCTATTCTAATCAAACGCCAGTTGCTAAAGGAATTCCACCTACTGCTTTAAAGCTTCCTGAAAACAGTTTTCATTTGAACTTAACTACCTATTTCTCATCTTAACCCTTCAAGTGAATGGTATCTTGCCCTGATTTTCTGTACTGAAATCCTTTTCTAATAAGCTGTGTTTTATAAGGTTTGTTTTGCCTTGAGATAATACAAATAAATTAAAATTGATGTAAGAAAGTAGTTTGAAGTTAAGAGTAGTCCTGTTCACCTGAACGGTAGAAACCGATTTTGAGATGTGATAGAAACTGTTTTCTCCAGCCAGAAGTACGTGTAAGTATTTCAGAAGCAGGAGTTTACCTGTTTTATTTGGTGGTGACATATGTAAGAAGTCAAATCTACAGTGGGCTGAAACAAAGGTTTAGAAATACCTGTTTTAAGTAACCTCTAACTTTTAAGAGGAGGGAGCAGGAAGTGGTCTTCAAATAATTGCTTTAGTTTTGATATTTCATGCACTCCTTGCTCATCAGTTGTGGGTTGGTTTTTTTGTTTGTTTATTTTTTTTTATTGTCCTCAAGCATATAGGGGGAATAATCTGTGGAGCTAATGGAAGACTAAGTCAGTAGCTCTGGTGCATTCCTTTATTTTCTTTCTCTTTTTTTTTTTTTATCTTAAAAAAAAATTCATCTTGCACCAAAGTTTAGGTGATCTGCTCTCAGTGGGAGCGGGTCACTGGTACAGCCAGGGTTTGCTGTGTAATGAAATGTTTTTATTTCAGTGCTGAAATAATGACTTATTCTGGAAGATAAATCTGTCTAGCTCTGTTATTTGATGCAGTTGTAACTTGTCTTCTGCTAAGCTGTCTTGTAATGGGTAAAGCCCAGTGATGCTCTTAAAAAAGTGTTAGTTGGACTTGAGACTGTGTGGAAGTGAATTCAAAGGGGCAGTATGTCAGTACAGCCACTCTGTCATGAAACAGTGTGATTGACTCTTAGCACAGCTTTTGCCCATGGGCCATCTCCCAGGGTCCACCATTGCCAAATTTCCTGTGAGCGCTCTAAAGAAGGGCCCGTAAATCCCTGCACTGTGCCTCATCTTCACCCATGCATGATTGTTAAGTGGTGTTTCCACTTAACCACAGGCCCTTCCTGGGAATTCTGTAGGGGTGGTGAGGGACGCCTTTCTGTTTTAAGTGTTTCAAGTTAAAGCCTGGCTATGATGTAGTGGTGAACCTTTCATTGAGATCCAAAATCTGTTACAATTGTGTCTGTGAAGAAAGTCAGCTGTATCTCTGCAAGAATACATTTGCAAGGGTAATGTTGGTCATTACCTGCAGGTAGCAGTTATGCTGAAGTCTGTCCCTTGTATTTCTTCATTAGAATAATAATTGCTTTAATTGTATCCCAAGGTGCTTACAAACTAAAATATGAGACATTATCACTCTATATACAGGACAATACAGATACCAGAGGTTGCAGTGGATTTGTTTGTTCAACTTATTCTTTGATCGGGGTGCAAGGAACCAAGAAATGTCACCTTTGCTCCCAGTCCTGTGCCCTCTATGTTGTCAGGATATGTATATATTCACAGTAGAATGATCCTCATTTCTTAAGATGATTTTTTTAGTTTCTGTTGAAAATTATAATAAATAAAAGGAAACTGCATCAAGAGTGGGATACTCAAAACAGACAGACTGGTTATAGTCCAAATGAGTGTGTATTTCAGTGAAATAGTATGTAAACTAAGAGTTCCTTTGAAAAAAAAAATGTTGTTCTGAAAGTGACACTTCCACAGATAGCTACTCGAATGTTGACAGAGATAATGGGCAACTTTAGATTATGCTTGTTACAATGAATGTATACTAGCACTTTTCTCGAATCCTTAAACTTAGTTCCCTTTCTTTCAGGGGCAGAAAGCATAATATGAAAGCTTTGTTGCTTTGTTTCTGTTAGTTGAGGTTATACTAAGATATTTTTGTCAGTGTTCTTCTGTAAAGACAACTTTATCAAACTATTTGTGGCTTATTGTCTCTTTAAATGTCACTTAAATTGTGTTTGCATCTATTCAAAGATGCTGAGGGCATTTCAAATACTGTACTGTTCCAAAATCGCAGGCAGCAGATTTTGCAAATCACCATGGTAATGTGTGTATGGGGGAGGAAGGCTAAAGTCAGGATCTGCGTTAACAGAATCTGTTAATATTGCATATGCTCAGTGCTACTAGCACTGCTTGTTCTTTGATGTAGATGTGTTCTTTGGTTAATTAAAAATGAAGTAATATGATGCAACTAATACTGCTTATAGTTTGTTTTTTTAATCAGTGTGATTCTGAAACTAAATCCACTGAAGTAATCAGATATATGGGCAATCACTGAGTCTGCTTTCTGTTCAGGAAATGGCATATAAGAATCTGGTAATCTAGCAAAGAAACCTCAAAACTTCTTTGTTGCCTCTCTAAGAACTTATGGATAGGCTTAAAAGTCAGTGTCTTACAACTAGAGCTACATATTCAGGACACTTTACTACAGTTAGCTCATGTCTTGTAGGTTTCTGCCAACTCGTTGTGAATGCTGGAAGTTCTTGATTTTGGGTAAGCCTGTCTGGATGCTTTTGTACATGCAGTTGTTGCCTTAGATACAGAATTAGTTCTCAAGTGTAGTCAATGCTAGTTTAAATTAAAAAAAAAAAAAATTTTTAAGAGGAACTGTGTGAAAAAGTGAATTTAAAAAAAAAAAAAAAAAAAAAAAAAAAAAAAAAGATTTTTAAGAGGAACTGTGTTCTGTGCTAGGGTGCTGAAACTGGTTCTTAATAATTACCCTTATTCAGTCAGTGCTGATGACAGATAAAATTATAAATTCATAGGAATTTATAGGAAGACTGGCTATTGCTTTGTGTCGTGGGCAAGAAGTTAAACCTGTTTTTTCTTGGCTCTTTGCTACTGTAGTCTAAATAAACTGAAAAAAATGGAGACTTGGATGAAGGACGATTTATTTTCCCCATTGCTGTATTGATTGTCACAAATTTTAATGAGTTGTATTAACTTACTTGTTTAAAAATACTGGCCTACTGCTGTTAAGAATTACAGAGGCATTGATACTGGTTCAAAATGCAGACCAAGTTGCAATGACTTCTGTGTTAGACGGCCTGAGAGAATGGGCTTCTCCACTCTTTCTTTGCGCAGATAAGCCCTATAGCAAAACCACCAAGAGGGATGGGGAGTTGAAATGCTCTCTCTACATCAGAGCTCAGATGAGTCAGGGAAGGCTCGTGAGAGATGCTTGTCCCACTGGCGGAGCAGAGTAATTAGCCTGGCGTGATACGGACACTCAGTCAGACTGTCCTGAACTTACACAGTTGGCTGTAGGTCTGAGCCATCCGTGTGTCCATTCACATCACGGTGTGTTTTGTTTTTACAACACTAATCACTTGTTGTATGCAGTCTGTCATAGTAATAATGCTTATTATTATTTTTTTCTTCAAAATGCCAGGCCTCCTTTCAAGAAGGTTAAGTGTGGGAAGTGATAACTTTGAAAGTCTTTGCCTTAGGAAAACAAGTTACGGTTTTTCAAGGCTGTTTTTCCAAAGGCTGAACTCCACTGTGTAGGCAATGGAGCTGTTTGTGTAACTGGTGACTTGCTAGGTCCTTTCTTTGCTTCTTGCAGGAGGAGATGATTGATGTCCACTAACAGAATATCTCTCTAGGTTCTTTAAAAGACAAAACTTTAGGATCGATAGCACTTGAACAATGTTCTATTTGAGTGAGCTTTGGGTGGATTATTTTTTTTGTTCTGTTGATTACCCTGACCTGTCTACTCCTGCTATGTACCGGATTTGTAGTAGCTAGCATACAGGTTGATTGTCGCCTGTGTGATTTAAAACAGATAGCTAAGGGATTATTTATACTAGAATCAAAAATTGAAGTGAATTACGGCCTTTATCTGATAAATCAGTTAAGTTATTCATATCAGGTTCTCAAAGTCTGTTGGCAGGTATGAAAACACAGTACCTGCTTCTGAAAAGCATGCTGTTAAATGCACCTTCCTACCACCAAAAGTCCTGATGGTATTTGTTTATGAAATAAGATGTTTCCTTATGAAAAAGGAAAGCCTTTACATACAGTGAAAGAGATCACCGTTAGATTTAGGTTGTATGGTAATAAAATAATCTGAGAAAGAAGTATTAGCGCACAGATATTCTTTCCTCCTCTTTATGAAAGGCTTAGCATCTCAAACATTGTAATACATACTGAGTTTCTCCATACTAAAAACCCAGTGTGTCTAACTGGAATGAAATGTAAGATTTCACACCTTACATAGCTGAATTTCTGCACTCCCGGCCTCTGACCCAGGTATCTTTCAGTCTTCTTAGTGAGTTCATAGAGTGTCATCCATTCATCATTCAAATAGACACACCTGTGTCACTGATAAGCCAAAGAATTTCATTGGAGCAGAGAAGAAATAGGAAGGCTTGGTGCCAGCACAGATAAACATGACCTGGAGGTCAGCCTTATATGTGTCTGACTCCTAGTATTTTCCAAGAGGATTGATTGCTTTTTTTCTTGGGAAGATTTCTGGAGGCCAAAGAAGGTAAATGTAAACATTATAAAATATTGAAATGTCTTAATGTTGCTATCTTGTAAGTGTCTCTCAAAATCAATGTTTGAGGTGGGGAAAAGGTATTCAGAGATAAGTTCAAGTAGGCTGCTGTCCCAGGTCCCCTTCTAGGCTAAGTTGGTGAATAGAGGTATCTTCCTCCTTCAGAAGGATCAGAGTGTAAACTCTGTCTCTACATTGTCCTCTAAAGGACTCTAATTTGGAGACTTACATCCCTCTGATAGGAATGGGAGAAACTACAATGAGCTTTCATGATTCTTTGTGCCTCAAATTACATTTAATGTTACATAACTTATGGCTCTCTTGCTTCCAGATATGTACAGCTCTGAACTGATTGACATTTGTTAACTCTATTCACATTCATTATGGATCTATTAAATGAATTGGTGTACCAGTTACAGGCTTTGTAACGAAATGATGAAATACGCTCTACTGGCTATCCATAATTTTTTGTATGTATGTGACTTTGCCATTGACTGGAATGGAAGCATTATTGTAAATCTGTGTATATATACTATATATGTATATGGAGATAGGAAAATTACTTAGGTGCAAAA
Source organism: Cariama cristata (assembly GCF_000690535.1). NCBI lineage: Eukaryota > Metazoa > Chordata > Aves > Cariamiformes > Cariamidae > Cariama > Cariama cristata. The sequence continues at coordinate 21,529 of NW_009628290.1, read as the reverse complement.
CTAATCCTTGGTATTTTTTTCGTCTGTTTTTAATAGCTTGCAAAAGGATGAAAAAGTCAAATGTTCTAATGAAGATAACAAAACCCAATGTAAAGTTTAGCTTATCATTTTCTTATGGATAAGCTGGTGAAACTGCTGAAGTTCCATGTCTGGGTCTTTTTTAAATGGAAAGGACTGAAAGTTTGCAGGCTATTTAACTCTTCACCTATCGTAAACTCATGACCTCTTTAGCTTAGAAAATGCTTTTCCTTAAGACACAAATGCATTTTTAAAGCTTACGCTTCACATACGTAGTGTCTTCAAGTTCTTTATCAAATTTAAAGCTGTTCTGTGTAATTAGAAAACAACTTAGAAAATGTTACGAGGCTACACTAATGATTTTCTCTCTGAATTTGATACACTTAGTAATAACAGCATTAATTTTCTTAAGTCTGTTAATGCTTATCATGCTTTTGTAGCAGACTTCTTTGGCATTTAGGTTTTCTAAAAGAATGTGTATCTCTTCAGTAGAAGCACTGTAGTAATAGATATGTTTCACCTTTCTAAGGTAATCTGTATGTCATCATATTGATTTGTACTTTGTCATCTTTGTTTTCATACACAGGTTTTATCCTGAATTTCTCAAAAAGACTAATAGGACTTTTAAGCTGTGATGGAGTATGTAAAATAAGAAAACATCTGAGCAGATAATGTCAGGATAATGATGAAATTGCCTGCTAATGTTGCAATATTAGTGATTTCTTTTAACTGGTTAAATCGCTAATTTAATTACTATTTAGAAATACAGGAAGTATACTGAATTGTTAGCTCTGAAAATAAAGTTTCAGACCAGCATAAAGTTTCAAATTCTCATGCGAATGCTAAGCTTAGACAATTGCTATTTGTAACTGACATTCTTAATGAATGAGTGATGTGAGCAAGGCTGCAATAAGCTGTATAGACTTCACAGAAAGTGGTTATAGCTTGATTAGTAGTGTACCTTGGCAGTACCTGCAAACAACAGTTCTTTCCACTCTGCTGGCTGGTACTCTTTGCCAGTTCGTTTAATAGCCTTTCAAGCCAGAAGTCTACCATTTATAGAAGTGTTTTTGTGAATTAAATTATCCATTAGGATGTGGGTTTAGTCTACAGGCTTCATTCATCTGAGACTCTAAATAGCTGTGACACGATGGCTTACGACCATTGGTCCAGATCTCGTTTGTGACTGACTCTAAAATGTTATCGTACAAGGATGGCTTTCATTGTTTGTCCTGCTGCTCTTACAGCATGGCCCTAGATCTCTGATGCTACAGTTTAAGAAAGTGTAATTCATTTACTTTCTGTGTAGTCTATTTTTCTTTAAGGAGACGGGTGGAGGAAGACATTTGGCTTAGAAGTTGTAAATACAGATATTCTTACATCTACCGTTACCTCATTTGTATAAATGTTGTTACGTATTGAAATGACTTATATAGAATTGCAGTCTCTACATGTTTTTAGGATGTTGTGTGCTATTAGTGTGTACTCTGTGCCAAGATCTCATAATGCAGAATTGTCTCAGTGTTCTCTCAGTAACATTTACTGATATGAATCTTTCTCCACTTTGGTTTCAACTGCATTGCATTTGAGTGAGGAGGTCCATATTTAAGTACTGTTAGATTAGTTGGTTCTCCTATTTGTATATCAGATACTGTCTACAGAGTCTTTAAGTAGAAGGTAGCCAACTTTCAGAGACAATTCAGTTACAAAATTGACATCTGCTCTAAAAATGCATGTTTGTCTTGCTGGCCTTAAGAATTTTGTTTGCTTTCTTATTGAACTTGTTAGGCGACCAGTGTAGTGTCATGTGTTACAAGCTAGTTACTCAGCTGTTTTGGTTGAGGAAGAGCTTATTGTGATGTAGTTGTTGTATCAGGGGAAAGAAAAATAAGCAGAACTCTACTTACAGGTATTCTGACTATAGTTTATGTGGAGCCCAAGCATTATGATATTGAAATGTTTTCCTTGTGTGCCTCTGCCGCTATGTCGATAGCCTCCTGCTTTGCTCCGACTAGATGTCCCATCTTTGGGACCTGTAGTTCTCTAGCCCTTCATCCAGTAACTCTACACCTTTTATATAGTCTGTCAAGCTTATTGTTCTGTCAATTAAAGTTTACTTTTGTCTCCTCTTCGTTATTCTGAGGTAGCTAAAGATAAACCAAGAATAAAGAGCTATTATCTGACTCCTTAGCTAAAGGAAGGAGACTCAAATCTCACTCTTTCCACAGAGTCTCCTTGTGTCACTGTCAGGGCTATGCAATCATCAAACATTATTTTCACGAAGGCAGTTATAGCCAGTTGCTAATACTGTTCCTGTTAGTAATCCACTGTTGTGAAGTCTTTCTTTTTTGACCACCCAGATTTCTGTCCTAGCAAAAAAGGTGATCAAAGCTTTCTGTCTCTTGACGTGTAATGCTGTCCAGACAAGCTTTCCCCTTCCTTCTTTTCCTCACCAACATTCTTCTTTTGATTTACCGTTTTTTCTTCATTTATAGTCTATTTTACCTGCTCTCATCTGCCTCAGCTCTTTGTTTCTAGTCCATAAATTTTCTGACAGTCTTCCTGAAACCTACAGGGGTAAAGATTAAAAAAACTTTAATTTTACTTTTTAAATCTGGCTTATGTCAGTCTGAGAAAAAACAGAAGACTTGATTCCCTAGTTTGTGAGCAAGGAAGGGCTGAAATATGACAAATAAGCCCCCAGTGCAAGTCAGCAAGCAAATGTGTTGCTGTGTAGTGTGAAAGTTAAAACAACAGGGAGCTCAAGTGTAGAAGGGAGTTTTTTTGGGTTTTGTTTGGTTTTAAATAAAATGTGCAAAACATTGGCCTACCCAGCATAGGAGATGCGTAAAATTGAATTTACTACTTTTACCTTATTTTACGTGAACGTTTGAAGTGTGAACTGGATTGTTTGAAGTTCTCGGCTTTCGTCACAGCTTCTGTCTGTTTTGAAGCCTATTTCTGATGTAGGTATGCTGTCTTGGCAGTTTGTCTTTACAGGTGGATGCTCCCTGAATACTGGGATGTTCTGGTTTGGGGTTTTGTTTTCGCTTTTTTTTTGAATACAGGTTTAACACAGGTAAATAATCCACTGCTACTTCAACAGCAGATTCTGGAGTAGTGATTCTTCTTGTCACTCAGAGCCAGCTTTTATGAATGTGTTTCCTTTCTGTTATTGCCTGCAGTACTTGTAATCCATCCTTCCTTTTACTGAGAACTGCTGAACTTGGTAGTAAATGTCATGGACAATAATTCAATAATAAACTTGTTTGCTAAACATCACACATGTCATGAGACTTAACTGCGAAGTTACACATTTTTGTTGGGCACTTGGTACAAACTATTTCCTGAACTACCTGATATTGCCCGTGATCTGTAAGAAGGATTATCTAACTAATCTTGCACACAAAAATGTTGGAATATACATCTGGTTTGCGGCCTTTCCACCAGCCCCTGTTAATATTAAGGTTTGACCTTAGCAAAGGGAGAGGCCAAAACTAAGTAGTTTCTGCTTTTGAACCCATCCTCCTTATTTACTTCCTTTAACTATGTCATATATATAATTTATGTATGTGTTTTATATCTATCTATCTATCTATTTTGAACAGTATGTAAACATATTAGGATAAGAATAAAGAGCACTCGAGAGTGTACAAGGCAGTGAAAGTTTCTTCCAACACTGCGGTGAACAAGGTAGCCTCTAATCCTTGCATTCATTCACAAATGGCCGTAGCTCAGCCGTTCTGACATCTATGGTGTCCTGCAAAGGGGAACAGTTGGAGAACCTCCTGACTCTCCCTCTTGGTAGCTGTTTTCTTTTCTTCCTGCTAACATGAAGTTACATTGCTCTTTGTGATAAATAATTTGCTTTAAGAGCTCTAATAGATAGTTACTTATGCCATTTTTCCTCTTGTTCCTTGTTCTCTAGAATTGGGGATATCTTCAGTGAATGACTTGCTGCTTAAAGAAAGGACGAGAGTAACTGAAGTTGTGAAATTCAGGTAGGCAATACTGTCAGTTTACTTTTCACTTAAAAGGTTGAGATATTCATAGATCTGTCAGCTATGTTTATTCATTGTGGTACCAAAATCATCAAAGTGTGATGGGGATTTTAACCTTAAGTAGATTGGATCTGGTTTCATGGTTCTTCTAACAAATTCTAAGCAGCACTTCAAGTACCTCCCTGGTGATGAGCCCCCAGATAAAGGAGTCCAGCAGAATTATGATATGCAAATGTCCTTTGTGCTCATAATAAAACCAGATTGGTTAATATTAATATCTAATTCAGACTAACTTTGACAGGAGGTCCAGGTACTTTGTGACCCTCAGTTAATTTAACGGGTTATTTTTGACAGCATTAAATTGTTTTATTGCCCCGATAGACTCTGGCATTCATGGTATGTGCAGCCACATATACTTCAGCTAGATTTCCTTCCCTAATTTTCTTACCTAAGTATATTTTTGATGGATTTGCTAATTACTTTATGTCAATTTCACATTCCTATTCCTTTGTTCAAAGTAAGCCTTCTAAATGTATTTCCAGTACCTCATTCTTCAGTAAGATGACAAAACTCCTTTGGTGTTCTTTGTGTGTTACCTTTCATGGCTTTAGTAATTTAGCTTGCAATTTAATATCATATGCTACTGCTTATCCTGGTTTGCTTAGCTTTGAAGGAAGGACCCATCCAGCTTGACTTTACTACTTTCTAATTCCCATCAAGTACACATGCTTTGGTGTGATGTTGAATAATGTAGATGGATGGCCAGTGTTTTTAATCAGCTGAATTTGCCTCCAGCAAAATTCTGGGATAGATCTATTCCTATTCGACTTTAGTAAGTGATACAATTGCAGTTAATTTCCGTGGATTACATGAACAGAACATGACAGAACAGTTAAACCCTGAAACTACTGCTGGTTTCTTATGAGATCAGTTCTGTACAGCAACTTTAATTTTAGAAGCTTGTAAATTCTACTTTAACGTTTTCCTTTACTGTTTCATATTTTACTGTCTAAAAATCCAAATAAAATGTGGAGAAAGATTCTGTTAGGTAACAGTACTTTAGGAAATGTGCATAAAAATCTCTTAAACATGCTGCTTCCTCAGAAAGAGGTGTAACTTGTGGAACACATTGCACAATTCTCTGCATTGACAGCAAAGCCTGCAAAACACTATTTCATTTCTCAGGTACTACATAATAAATATATTTCTATTTTACCTTATTCTTTGTCCTTCTGAGCACCATTCATGAAGTGTATAATTCAAGTAGCAGTCAAACGTGATGCTTTACCCTAAAAATACTCAAAGTAGGCTGAATTTCATTTAAATACTGGTAAATGTCTAATACTACGTTTTCTGTTTCCTTCTTTCTCTGTCCCTTCCCCCGTGTTCCTTTGACAACTCTGAAGTGTTTTCAGTAGGACTGATGATACCAGACATGTTTGGGCTTATCCTTCATGTTGTGCATTTCCTTTCTATGAACACACCTGGTTTTTTCAGCTCTGATTTCATTATTACTTGTAAAGTCTTTCTGCTAGAGAGCCTGGGGAAGGAAGAGTCTGCACATGAATTTACCCTGGAGAAGTATGTGACAAGGAGTTGGTTTTATTACTAGCATATGAAACTGGAAGCGTAAGCAACATCCCAAAGCAGGAGCAGGACCTGCAGCCTCCCCTGCTGGCCCTTGGTTCCTCTTCTGACTGCTCTGCCTCAGGAGCATCCCCAGATGTTTATATACCCACACTGTGAAAAAAAACGTTTCATTGCAGAATGAGGACGGGATGAAAGGACGGGTAATCTCTGTCCTTAAGACCCTGTGAGGAGCTGGGGAGAGAAGAAGGAAATGGTAGCCCAGTCAAGTTATTTTACAATAAATAAAAAACGAACCAACCCCAAAACCCCCACCCAGTGGAGATGGGTGGAAGGGGAAGAAGAGAAGGCAGGCAGCTGGGTAGCAGATGTAAGGGTGGTAAGGGCAGGTAAAAGATGGTGATGTCTGTTTGAAGGAGAAGACTGAGAGGAAAAGAGAAGGAATATTTACTGCCAGTGGAAAATAATGGCTATACTGCAAGCAGCAGGAGGAGGGCATGGGCATGGATGAGAGCTGATGCAGGAAGACCAAGTGAGGAAGAGACAGGGCTTCTGGAGCACTGGCGTCGGTCAGAGGTGATCCCCCCCCGAACAAGGGGAGGCAGGGAACAAAGAGAACTCCACAGTTGAAAAATATGTGTATCTCATTCTTGAGCCAGGAACAAGTGAAGTGCGATGGGTGTTTCCAACCTGTTGGCTGCCCTTTCTGTACGTGCTCCAGGAGTGTCTGCAAGAAGATTCAATCACAGGTCAGGAAGTACAGCCTTCCTGACTTGCCTTGCTGGCAGCTATAAAGTTGTGAGTGTAAAATCTCCATAAACATCTTACAGTATGCCCTATTCCAGCCTAAAAAAACCATGCTTGAAGTCCTAATATTTTTCTTCATTTATTTTAAGTGTTTTGATCTTCAAACTAACAGTTTGTAAGACAGTGATGGAGGACAGTGCATCAGGGCTGTTCGCTGCTGCCTCTTTACCAAGAACCCTGCAACCTTCCCCTCCTCTGTCCCCCTGCAACTGTGTGGCTGGATTTGCATCTTCATTCATATAGCCAGTGTTTCTTGTTGCATGACTTTGACCACATGGTGGGTGGGGGTGGATGTACTTTCAGTTGTGTGAAGGAGAATGCATTCAGGCTTGTCACTCTTTATCATAATTAGTATATTCCTCATCTGGTCTCATGATACTCTAAAATGTATACTTTCCAAGTGCTTTGAGCAAACCAAGAACAATCTGAAAAAAAGACGAAAATATCTTTTCCTGAACTTTGCCATGCTAGTATTGCTACTTGCAACTTAATTCACTAAAGGTCTAGAATACTGGTGTGGGGGAGAAGGTGGGGAAAATTTCTTTCCTCCCTTCTGGAGGTAGTGTCAAAATGCTAGTGAATTTTAAATAAATGCTTTTACACCATTAAATGACTTGAGTTTATCAAGGAAACCCTTAGTCCATTCATGTCTAGCACTAAAACTTTTGCAACACTTCTGCAGTACACTTCTGCAGTACACCTTTGCAGCCAGAAGTCCTAGCCTAGAACATTAACACACTGTTCATGTGTTGTGTTTGTGTCTGGATACCACCACAGAAGAGCCTGCCTATCTTCAAAATCTGAAATACGTCTTTTTCTATTACCTTGCTTTGTAGTATATGGTTTTGAGGTAGAACACAGCTGATCCAGTTGAACAATACTGAAGCAGAAGTTCACAGCACAACTTTTGCTGTCACTTTTCGCAGTAAAGTGAAACATGATGAACAAAGTCACTGAAGCTTTGTGGCAATGGAAAGCATAAAACAGAAGAAAGCTAGGAATCAAAGAATGTCATGGAAACCAACTTTTATTACACCTGTCTATATGAAGAGAATAGTAAACAAAAAGTAGGATAGGAAAGTGTGTGGGGAATATTCATTAATGTCTAAATTAGACACTTAACTGGTTTGTCGTCCTTTGTGGAGCCATCCTGCAGCGTAAAGAGGAAGGGAAGGAAAGCACCAGGCCCGCAAAGAAATTGTGCTAGGAAGTACATTTGCATGATGTTCAGTTACTGTAGTTTGAAGTATTGCATATACACCCTGAAAAATCTTTCATTTCTGAGGTTTTATATTTAGACTTCTAACTAGCTGTAGAATGTACTTTATATTTCAAGTATCTCTAACAGATTGGGAATTTCTGTTGTATAAGATTTTTTTGTTGTTGTTCTGGAAGTACAGTCATATTCTGTAATCTTTTTCTTAAATAGGCTAATCTTACATACAGTGTGAAATACGGCATCCTGAAAAACCTGTATGTGCTTCCTGGCCTCTTGCACACACTGTACTTTGCAATCATAGTTTTGTTTTTAGATGTGATTTTATGCAGGAAAAGAATCTGTCATTTTGCAATTAAGGCACAAAGCCTAAGAAGCTTTAGAGTGTAATTCTGGCTTTTACCACCATGAATAATCACATCTCCACAGAAAATGCCCCAAGCCCACAAGATGCGTAATACTCAGGACAAAGTGCTGTCTGCAGTCAGAATGCCAAGGACAAATGTTGTGGGACTACTTGAACACTGGTGTCCCGTTTCCTTGGAGAGCCCAGGCTGACTGTTAATTGTCTTTGACAGAAGTTGTTCAGCGCTTACTATCTGTCTTCTGTACGTCCGATTTGTAGTTACCTTCCAATGTACGATGTCTATCCATTCAGAATAGCTACCAGACAATGTGCATGTGTCATATAGTCAAATTAGATCGCTATAGGTACCTGATAATTAAGGAACACTATTCTACAGCATGGAATTACTTGAGTACTTAAAATCTAGTAAGTTAGGTAGCTCAGAGGCAGAGAAGAGCTCATATGAAATCTAAGAATCTTATCTTTACAAGCAGGCTGGATGCAAAAGTGAACACAGGTGGAGGAGATCTGTTTCCCTTACTATATCTAAATCTTGTTACTGAATTCTGAGTGGAACTTCTAACCATGGCAACTGTCCATTTTCTTCAAAAGAAGGAAAAGGATAATATTCTCTCCTATATTAATGGTCTAGTATCAAGAAGGAAAGAGGAATTAATGAACAGGCTTTTGCTAATGGCCCAATTGAACTCTCAGGTTCATCTTTGCCACAGAAAATACTCTTCCACTCCAATGTCTTCGTTTGGACCAACAGTTGCTACAGCACACTGAAGGACGTAGAATGGATTCTTTTCTAGCTTTGTTTTTTAACATTATGTGCAGCTTACTGAGTACTGCCTTAATAGGAAAAGCACTTTAAGCCATGTCCCTTGAAAGAGGGATGTGTTCCAGTAAGCACTTTTTCAGGACTTTGGCACATAGATTCAAAATACTGTCTTGAAAATCTTACTAATCTTCAGCTTTGGATATCCAGGTTTCACAGATGACTTGCTTCCTTTCTGTAGTTTCACAGACACCTGGTCTGTGTGTTTACTCATGTCCAGAATTGTTGCAGTTTGGTTGAGCTGTTTGGATGCTACCCTGTGTCCAGGAGAGACTGATCTAGTTTCTTGGAATACGCTTCATTCAAATCTTAATAGGCTTCTCACAAGACACCGTTCTGCAATGTCATTTTCTTTTTAAAATATAATGAGCAAAGTAATTTCTTGCTGCTCCTGCCGCCTTAAGCATGAGCTAGTAGCTGCAGCATTTTTCACTGATTTCTTATTTTGACTGAAGCAAGTCAGAAGAAGCACATATTATCTTTCTGTCTTTCTCTGTATTGAAATGTATATCAATCTTTAATCCTTCTAGTCTTTCTTGATTCCCAGTTATTAATCCTGCCAGAAATGTTAATCTGTTACTGAGTAAATTGAGGAGGAATGGTAAGCAGGCCAGTATTTCCGTTATTCCTGTTGCATAATAGATCCGTGCCTCTCTCTGGCTGGACTATGCATCACTGACCCTTCTTTTGAGGCCGGTTTGTTAGACTTCTTTCCAGGTATTTGTCAACAGTTTTTCTGTCAGTCAAGTTGGCTCTATCAGCCGTAAGTGTGAATCGTGTTCAGAGGCTGAACTGCATTTGCACATCCTGAGCACATTCACTCATTGGTGCAGGAGTTTGAACAGCTGGAAGAATGGCTCCAAAACGTAACTTCCTTAAATCCTGTTGACCGGCAGAAGAAGAATAATGCTGCTTTTGAATTAACTCAGGCAGGAAAATAGCAGTGAGGAAGTTGCAGAGGCTTTGGTGGGATTTTTGTTTGCTTCTTAGTTAGTATGAGTGAATTAAAAAATGAGGATGGTAATGCCAATCTAGCCCCCTTTTTAAGAGTAGTCTTTTCAAGTTAGTGCCAGTACTGTTGGGGAAATGCCTTTACTGTGGTGAGGTGGAAATATGAAATACCCTGTCTTAAAGAAGCATGTATGGGTGATAGTTATTTGTTATACATGTATATGAGAAGATGTTAATTTGCTTATGCAGAAGAGGCAGTGGAGGAATGGAGAAGCATTGTAATTAATTATTGGGGGGGCAGGAGTGCCAGAGGAATTGTTTGATTTGTAAAACAGCAAGATAAATCTGTAGTTGAGTAGCACCTGCTTCTCAAAAAATCTGGCAGGCTTTACATGGAAAGTGCTGGGTGCTTTCCACTTCTGAAAATCTAGCTACCTAACTCTCCAGTTGTGTTTTGAGATGCTTCTAACATAAGAATCATAAATTGAGATACCACAAGAGGCTGGGGTGCTGCTGTATTGAATGTTTTCTGCCTTTTAATGCACTGTGACTTAACAAGTAAATGAATTGCCACACTGTGATGGGAATCTCTGTAGTCCCAGCTGATTTTAAAAAGCAGATCCCCAGACTAGTTTGTACTCAGATGTTACTACTTGATTTTTCTGTTGTAGG
>NW_009628290.1:7177-11075 GCF_000690535.1 Cariama cristata | reverse complement strand
GTGGAAGATCACTGAAATTTCTCATTGTTAACAGAGTTGCCATGGAAGAAGAATATGATTTACTGTCAAAATTTCATTGTTTACCTTCTGATAAGCCAGTCTATAAAACTATTTTGTCAACAAATGCTCTCTCATAAATCCAATGGTTCCTTTGTTTCTCTACCCTCTTTCTTCTGCTCTCCATCTATCTCCTCAATATCTCCTGCGTTATCTTTACCTCTGGATATTTAGGTATATTTCATCAAAGCTTCTTAATGCAGTGGGTTATCTGTTGTGGTATCGTTAAAAGTGCTTTTACTTCCCCTTTTTCTTCAATTTTTTTATTTGTTTAAAAACAAACAAATCTCCCATCCAGTTCTTCTGTATTGATGTAAACTTCTGACTTGTTTCATGAGTATGGTTTCTTTTGCTCTGCTCTGGCTTGCTTCTCCTCTCCCTCTCCCCTTCCCCCAATACAACACCATAACCTTTCCTGTTACCTTTCTGTCTCTTCCTGTTCTTTTCAGCTGGTTGTCTCAAAATAGCTGTAGTGGTTGTTACTGTGATGATGCTGTTAGCTGGACCCAGAATTTGAGGGCTGCTGGATAGTTTTACATTGTGAAGTCCTTTGTTGGGTCGCAGGGGAGAAAACTGTAACTACTTCTGTTTTAAAAGCCTTGGAAAAACATGCTAGTTCTGCAAAAACTGATTGTAGTGCCATTTAAGGTTGAGGAGCTTGATATGTGTTACTAACGTAGTAGTGGAGGCTCTTAGATGCCCTTTGTTAACCTAATATACTGCATTGCTGTGGCTAGTAACCCCTTGTAAATAGGCATCAAATTCCCAGATGTAAAGCTTTTTTGCAGAAAAGTCTGACTTTGTTATATGTCCCAGAACAAAGTGTAACGAAAGCATGTGCTTTCATTTCCATATATGTTTAACAAAGTCACGTAGCATTTACTTACCGGAAGCTTCTACATCAGAATAGCACTGCAGCTATTACTAATTTGGTAATTCAAGCTGAACTCAAGTGTGGAAGTGGTTTTTTGTTTGTTTCACTGCTTTTTTTCAGATAGCTGAGAATCCTCTAGAAGGAAGATACATTCATATATATCGAGAAATAATAACTTGTTTTGCAGAAACTGATTATGTTCTGAGGACATGTTCAATAACAGTTATTAATAACAAGCAGTACAAAAAGAACAAACAGCTGTCAAATCACATATTAAGAGCAGTAACTTCTGAGAAAAGCTTCTGAAAGGCTTTTCACTTTCGTTGTCTTGCTATTAGCATTTGTACATTTTAGAAAGTACTTCATTTTTGAGATATTGCATTTTCAATATTACAGTAAAATAGGATATTCATCAAGAAGTGGTAGAAAGTATTTTAGACTATTGTTTTCAGAACTACTGCAAAAATTCCAAACGCTTTGTCTGTTTCCTTGTCAAAGTACCAGAACAGAATTAATGAGTGAAAGCTGATGACCAGTATGCACTGACTTTTATTACTAGTGTTACCGGCACTGTCTAAATTTTGCAGCTGTCTCAGATGTCAGTATATTATAAACCAAGTTAAATCAGCATTTGTTTTGAAGTCTTAGCCTGAAGTTGAGAGTGATAGCTTTGTGCACATCTCTCTAAAGCAACTGCAACGCTTAGGATATCTATCTGTCTAAAAATGTAATATATACTAGTTAATATCAAGTGTTCAACAATGTATGCACTAGTGACATAAAAAGCGGATTCACTCTCTTTTGACAAATAACAGCATTATTCACTACATTGTATGTTCCAGAATTGCAGTTATTTCAGCACCACTGTGTTATTCTGCTGCTCCTGGGACTCTTACATCTCTCTGTTCTTCTAGTTACTTCTGACTTGTGTGCTGCCTAATGTGAAATACATGTGGTGTTTTATTCTGTTTTTTTGCTTGGGCTCTAGCAAATGTGTATCTTTACCATGGACATGGAAGTTCTTCCTACCAATTGTTCTACTATCCCAATTACAGAGCTATATAACAGGAGCCTGAGAGAGAGGTATGAGATCAGGCTAGGTAAAAGCAGGCAGAATCAAGTACTAAAATACATAGCATTACAAGTGAGCATGGTACATGTACCTCTTTTTGATCTTGTTGTATTTCAACTTTAAATATTTATGAGATACACAGAAGAAAGCTCACAATTGTAGGTTAAGGCATCACAAATACTAGAAGTATTTGAGGCATAGTCATCAAATAATACCAGTTGTATTCTTCAGGATCTCTTTCTTTAAACTCCTGACTGTTTCCCATCCGCCCCCACCCCCACCCCAGGTTATTAAATGCTTTATGTGGAACTGAGACAGTTAACTGTAAATGTTTTTCTTTTGCAAAATGAGAACTTATACAGCAATTCCATTGCAGAGATTAGGCTTGTTCATCTCTGCCTTCCTTTGTGCCTATTTAGAAATAATCACATCGGCCTCAAAGACCTCAGCAGAAGTACCAAGAAGAAACAGGTGTGGGAAGTTCTAACCTGTTTCTCGAAAGGTTACCGTGAAGTAGACTAGACTGTCCTGCATCAACACAGAGTTAAAATATCGTACTTGAGTCTATGGTCCTTCCAGTGTTAGATCACAGGTGTCAGCTCATGGGACAGGTAGCAGCCTTTTAGTTTCAGACTATATCTGGAAGTCGTCGTCCGCTGAATCTTTGGGAGTACAGTAAGTGCATAACCTCTCCAGGACGCTCTGGTAATCTTATGGGCAGCAACCACTGCAATTCCTGTCGCCTTCTGTGGAGACGTGGGTTCTTCAGAGCTGGCACAAATCTCAAATGTTTCCTCCACTGTTGCTGAATCAGGTAGAGGACTGCTGATCAGATAATATTAAGTGAAAAACTTGTCTAACCTTTAGTTAAGGCCTAGAAAAACTGTGATTTCCTTTCCACCTCTTGCTGCGTAATAGTCTGACACCCTATGTGAGAATGCTTTTCCACCACATGTACTCTCTGCATATGCTTATTAACGTAAAACTAATGATTGCTTCTGGTTGCTTTCTGAAATAAATCTTCTCAGTTTCCATTGTAAACTACTTATTTGCACATAGCCTCCACACGAGTCGTTATGTATTGATACTGAGGGTTCTTACGAAGCGTTAATTTCTTTCTCCTCTCTATTCATTTTCTGCTGTTCAACAATGAATTTTTTGCCTTGAGGAAGAGGAGTCCAAAGTGAGAAGCAATTGGTTTTGCCTGTTTTCTTTCCTCTGATGCTAGAAATGCTAGACGTCTTCTTTATAGGAAATTGCTGACAATATACTGGCATTTACAAGCAAGATGGTACCAAAACCAGTCCAAGAAACAATTAGTTTTAAATTATTTTGAACTTGGTTTTTTAATTTATTTATTCTGCTAAATTTTCCAAATGGAAACAATGCCCATATCCCTCTCCACAAGTGGCACAACTGTGTGGATGTGTTCATAGAATGAATCCAGCTGTTAATGCCAATAATGATTTAAATTAAGCCCTGGGAAGCTAGTTCAGTGTGAATGAACCGCCCTTCAGACCACAACACAGTGTGCCGTTTTGGTGGTTGTGTCCTCTTCTGTTTTGTGACTTCAACCTGTATGTCCCAGAGAAGGCCAGGACTTTTAAAGCCATGTCTTTTTGGAAGGTGAGAAATATTAGGAGACTGTTCTTACTGGTTGTGAAAAGACAAATCTGATCTCACTTAGTTCTTAAGTCGGACTGCGAACTTCCCATCAGGCTGTGAGTGATGACTGGATCATAAACGAGCAGCTTGTGAAGACCCTTCCCTGGAGGGAAGCGACCTGCGGTGGTGGCTAGCAGCTCAATGAGGGCACCCGATGCCTTTTCTGCCTCTTCATAAGTAAATGGTCACAATGGAGTGGTGGGGGTTGTCTGCCTACTTTGGGGGGGGGG
>NW_009628290.1:0-7146 GCF_000690535.1 Cariama cristata | reverse complement strand
AGGGGGGAGAAGGAGGAATGCGCTGTTCGGCAGTGCTGTGCCTTCTCGGAGAAGCAGATAATGAAACCCTTTGTGCCCCCCTCCAAAGACATGCACTTCAACAGAACGGCCCTTCAGCTGCAACCCTAGCAACAGGGGCCTGGAGAAAAGAATGAGGGCAGCTTCCCAACGGAGGATGGCCACATTTGAAGATGAGCAAATGAAACCCGTAGCATAGTATTTAGAGGAACCTGTGTGCCTCTTATTCTTCCTAGGGTGTTTTGGGTTTGTTTTTTTAAATTTTAACCCCTAGACTGACACCTATCTATGTGGTTTTTAATCACTTAAGACTTGCCCATGTCTTTGTTACTTTTAACTGTATCTTGGTTTGGGCTTCAGGAATTTCTTGTATTGAACATAACACTGTAAGTTTGTTCTCATAAGAAGTAGTAAAAATCCCTAACTCTTTGTTGTTGTTATTTTAGAGTCTTAACTTGATAGTGTATTTCCTGGAGAATTCACAGTGCTCTTTGATACAGCACACCGTTCACTTTCACCAGTTAAAGAGCATGAAGGAATTCAGTTCAAGCTGGTTTTTGTAGTGTAGATAGTGTAGATGCACAAAATCCTTAAAGAAGCAGGGGTTTGAGAAACTAATTTATTGAAAAAAAGTGTATATATATGTATATATATTGACAGGACTATTTGCAAGATTTGCATTGGTGCTTCTAAAGTGGTTATGCTTATTGTGACAGATGTTTTTTTGAGAAATTATTGTTAAATGTTTCATTTGTAAGATGTGGTAATCTCATCCATTTGCATGGGAAGTCCTGTGAATGAATTGCGATAACACTACTGCTGTGAATACAATAGGCTTCATTAATTACCTAGCTGTGGATAGTGATTCATGAGCCACAGTTCTGGCTGCGCTCTGGGAGAGAGGGGGTGTTTGTTTGAAGGAGAGACTGAATAATGAATACCTTAAACCAAATGATCTGTGGCTGAGTGGCAGACAAAGAGGGCTTTGGGAAAGTGAGTGATTATCCCGCGTGAAAGGATCGCAACCATATCTGGCCTTCGTGCTGAACCTCCCACGTGAATGCTCTCTTCTTTTGGGGGAGAAAAAAGGGAAATTAAATCCGCTTAGGAAGCAAGTGCACCTTGCCAGTGAAGGCGCTGTTACTGCACTGTGCTTATCTAGTTACTGTAATGAAGAATGGTGATGTGGAAAGCTTGGTTATTTTAGTTCTGTTTTCCGGTATTCTGACAAGTGCAGTAGCCTTTTTTTTTGCAAGATAGGTACAGATCTTTTGTTTATTTTCTCTTCCGCTTTCTTACCTCCTATACGCAGTCTCTAATGTCTGTGCTACAAAGTGATTGTAAGTCAGAGCCCAGAGCAAATGGAGCAGCAGACCGTTTGATTCCTGGATGTTCTCTGATCAGGCCTGAGTCAGGAGCATGCTGTGTTCCACTGATTCCACTGACTCTGCTGCACAAGCAGTAATGTCCTGCACAGGAGCTGAGTGGCAAGCTAGAACAACTTCATCTTAAAGTGTTCAAGCAAGATTTACTGGAGCTTGATTGTAGATGGGATGAGCTACTAATTTCTTGCCTTTCCTTTTTTTCTTTTGCCTCTTCTCTCACTTATTGTGTATTCAGCCTCAGCAATGAAAGAGGGCTGAAAGTGAAAGCTAGGAAGAACATGTTCCCTCACTAGGTGTATTTGTTGACTTGCTGTAAAGTGCAAAGGGAACGCTCTGGCACCTGTAAAACATTTGGAGACACTTTGAGTCTCAATTTATAGAAAAATTAGAAATGTTTTGAGCCAGGATAGGATTTGAGGCTGTACTTACAGTTCTTAAATCCAGCATTTATCTTATGCTCTTTGCAGAAATTGCTAGTGAAAGCAAAGCTAGAAATTTAAACAGCTTGATACCCTCTTTAACAGCCCTTTCTTTTATATGAGAAAGAGTAATGATAATGGAAAAACATGTTAAAGAACAACTGTAACTTTTATCTAAATGCATACTTCTTACACATTAAGATTAACTTTCAGATAAAAATTGTTATCCCAGGCAAAGGAATTGGTGTGTGGTTTTGGTTTTTTGTCTCCAAATATACACAGGATATCTTTGCCAGCAGATTCAAGAAAAATGTCCCCCCATCCTACCCACACACAGAAAAAGAAAAAACGAATGGTTATGTGGCATTAGAGGAGACAGGATCTCATTCAAAACTTTGTATGGTAAACTGAATTGTCACCTTACAACTGTTTGACAATTTAGTCAAAAGTATTTACTGCTTGCTTTTCATTTGAGTTTAAGTTACTTCTACAGGCAGACTTGATTGTACCCTGCAGCAAAACCCTAGTGACTCATCTCCCGACCTTTCACTGGAAAGAATTATACAAATGAAATACTATGATGTTATTAAATAACTTACAAAAAAAGAAACCCAAACAGATCTAAGAGAAATGTGAAGGCAGAAAAGATGTTTCTTTTTTTCCCCCTTGAACAGAGAGTATTCTACTGAATTTTACAGCTTAAATTTTCAGTGATAATGGAGTTTGCCAGCAATTCTGTAGCTCACAGAAAGAATGGCTCACCACAAAGTTTGTAAAGCTCAATATGAAGATACTTAGCAATTGTATATACCTTAAAGCTATTACAATCTTGTCTTCAAAAGTGGTTGCAAATCTTCTTAGGAGTTCAAAGTAATTGGAAAAGGGGCAAAAGTCTCCACAGGACTAAAGAAAATGATGCATCTTCTCTCAAAATCGAAAAATCTGCCATTTTGCCTAATTTGTAAAAGGCAGTGTGCTAGTTTGGGCACACTTCCCAAAACTTGTCTAATTCCTGTTTCTTGCTCATTTGCCACAGCACTTCATGAGAGAAAATGAAGCTGTTGTGCTACTTACTTCTTTGTATCTTCAAATTGCTGTGATCCTGGCATAGGAAAAAGTTCCACTGTGTTTAAAACACAAGCATAGTCTCATTTAAAGGGAAGCGTGTACCAGTATCCATAGACTTTCTTGACCATGGCAGTACCAGAAAAGGTAGTGGATTTGTGTGTTAGGAAAATTTAATGGTCTGTCATGCTTCTCCATACCAACACTTGGAGCCAGGATGATCCTTCTGAATAGTTAATATATATTTAACTTGTGGTCTAGGGAACTAAGTATTTGCCAAGAGAAATAACTCTGATTAACTAAGTTACCTGACAAAAAGAGTAGAATAAGACAACAGATGGTGGAGAACAGAGTAGGTGGTGTTGGCAAAGCATTTTTTCAAACTTAAACTTGGAAGCATCTGATGTTAAATCCATCATGAGCTAAGCCTTGTAATTCACTTCACTGTCTGTGGCTTGTTTTGTAGTCTTCATCAGCATAGTTTACAAAAGAGGTCTTGGAGGAACCTGACAGTCCTTCCTGATATGAAGAGCTGCAATGGTTGCTGCTGCCATTTTCTTAGGGCTTTACCATGTGTATTACAAAAAGATTGCGTGTTGCATTGGCTGGCTGGAAAACTTCCATAGTTGATCTCGAGGAAAGGAACTTGTATTTCCCTGTTTCAAGTGGGCAAATGGTTTTGATTGATGTGGGAAACACTTAAGCCTTCATGCTTGTATTTATAGAGATTATTACTCTGTGCAGCAGCAGCATTCTTTTCATAGCAAGGAAGCACAAGTATTATACTTTGAATTTGTTATTCAGGACCTTTCAAGTTTATCGGCAGAAGTACTGTATGTCTAGTGATTGTTTTGGCATGAAAAATACTGTAGTCAAAACACTGTTTATTTTTCAGGCTTCCTTTAGGGCTTTTGTTTAGGTCAGGAGGTTGGCAAGAAGAGGGCAGTATTTTGTGTATGGGTTTTGTTTCCCTTCCCTTCCTGTTTGCAAGCAGGTAACTAACTAAAATAATGTAAGAGAGGTTGCTTGGAGACAGTATACCTCTAATCCATACCACTGTTGCTGATACTGTTTTCAAATGCGTTTTCTTGTAAATAATCTCATTTCTTCCCTTTCCCTTTCCTCCCTCCCAAATTCTCCAGAGCTACGCCTTTGTACTTGAAAGTGTTCCTTCAGGGTGGATAAACAAGTACTGTTGGGTAATGTGACAGCAGAATTGAAGTGCCCACAATGGGAAAAAGAATGTAACTTCATTTCTGTATTATCTTACAGTGATAAGATTTTGTTTCGCGCTGCTAACATCTGCTGTAAGTAGATACTACTGTGGCCTTTACAAAATGCAATATTTGGTGAATCTTTTTTCCCCACCATATCTGTGCATGGAGGAGAGAAGTATAGATATTCTTGTGGAAGGGATGAGAAAGCAAGAAGTAGGTAGAGGCAATGTCTGAAAACCATGCTGGGCTAGTGTGGAGACCTGGACAACACAGGGCAGGAGCAGGAAGCATTACCTCCTTTTTCAACAAAACTTCTGGGAATGTAAAAAGCGTGAAAAGACTCTGTAGCAAGAAGTACCTAATTCAAATCTCTTTGAAGGGCTGTTTTTCTCCTTCACTGTATGGAAGAGGTGGACTCAGCACAAAAGAACCACTTGGCTTATTCTATTTTGCTTTCTAACTTTTGGCTCCTATCCCCGCTGCCCCCAGGATTTGACATGCTTGTTTCTCAGTGCAGAACTGCAGCAAGAACAGAGGCAGCGCAAAGAGGAAAAAGACTAGAAGTTGAGTATCTGGCTTGACGCACCTTGAGGGCGATTGCTTCATTTATTTGAAATACTGACAGAAAGGTGCACAAAACTCTTGCTAATAGCAGTTTCAGCCTTAGCAGCAGCATAATAGTGCAAGTATCTTGAGGGAATGGTTAAGGAGGAAGATGTTTACTAGTTTGGGGTTCACTTTTCCGAAATTCTTGATTTCTCCATCGCTCCAATATATTTATTCCTTTAAGATTTGAGCTGTACCAGGTAAATCATCCTACAGAAGCTAGATACATAAGCAAGACCAACAGAGTATTCTTTAAATAGAGTATATGCATGGCAAAAATGTCAAGGTAGATTGTGAAGTAGGGAAAACTTCTACAAAACCTTAATTAGTTTATTTAAAAAGAAAACAATATATTGTATGTCTTTACTCAGAGTGTCATACATAATGAAAATAATCGTAAAAGGCAAGTGATGTGTGATCTCCACCCACACTGCTTCCTGTATCTTCCCTTTTGAAAAGTGAGGAGGTTGAGAAAAATGTTTTTTGAGAAAGGGAGAAAAAAGTTGAGGAAGAGGAGAAGGGATGATAAAGTGTTTGTATAACTGAATTATAAAGAAAATGAAGGGTCATACTTTTAAGACTTAGCTTGCTTAATCATCAGAATAACTTTCTGAGGGTACTAATGGATTCCACACAATTTGTTTTCTTCAAGTGACATTTGAATGCTTGTTTTTAAAAAAAAAAAAATCACAAAACAGACTAGAGGTTAAAGTCTTAATTTTCATTCAATTATTACATTAATGTCTCTTTGTGTAGAATATTGGATAACAATGTTGTAGAGGCCTCTTCAAACTGGAAGAACCACCGGTCCGTTTATCACCATTTCTGTTTGTATCTAGAAATTCTAAAGCAGGCTATCTTTGGTTTAACTGGCATTTGTCTACACAACAAACTTTCAAACTTCAGGAGTTTCTTCCCCCCTGCTTAGTTTATAAAAACAAACAAACAAACAAAACCACCAAACAAACAGAAAGCAACTAAAAGACAACTGAAAATTTGGCTAAATACAAAGCAGTAGAAGCATATTAGTGATCACAAATTAATCAATGACTTAGTTATAGGTAGGTTTGTTGTTTTGACTGATTCAAAATAAGAATCTACTTTCAAGTTAATAGTGCTTGGCAAAGAACAATCGTGCAAAGAAATGCACTTTTTTGGCATGGTGATGTACGAGAAAATACATTAATCGTTAAACAGGATGTTGTTGTTTCTGCAGGTAACTTCTGTAGGTCAGCATTAGTACGTCAGCTTTCTCTCCAAACCGTATTTTGTCTCCTTAGCTTATTTTTCTTGTATTAACTTGTCTCATCTGCAAGGCTTTTGCCTCTTATTTGTAGTCTCAAGCCATAAGTATAAAGTCTATAGCTTCAGAAAAAGATTAGGCATTTTAAAATCCTGTTATGTCATACAAAAATCCATTCAAAATAAAAAGTAAAAATCTAGTATTAATAAACATTAAGAAGTGCTGTGCTGTCTGGCATAGTTACAGTCCTGTGGTTTTGCCTCATTGTAGTAAGGAAGGCAAATCTTCTTCCCTTTCATATTCTTGGGATTATCTTTGCGTGGCATGTGCCTGGCAAATAAACACTGATAACAGCTGCATATGTGATATATGTTACCCAAAGAAGAGACTTACTGTACCCATTAGGGATTTTAAAGAAGGTTGTATGATGATGTTTTGTCAAAGAGCTGCTGGGTGTACTGCAGCGCTTTTGTAAATACAAAAGATGAGGTTGACATAGGGGAAATGAAACTACTGAAAGTACATGAAACTTGATAGGTGTCACACTCTAACTGCCTATGTGGATACTGTAATTTTGCGTGTCTAGTAGAGAAGTAGTATCTGTGGATACTGCAGCCACTGCAATATATTCATAACATAGCTTAATACAGTCAGTCTTAATGCAGGCAAGGAAAGAGAGGCAGCAGAGTGGCTTTATATGTTAGAGAGTGTTTTGAATGCCTTGAACTTAACGATAGTGATGATGAGGTTGAGTGCCTTTGGATTAAGATAAGGGGGAAGGCCAATAAGGCAGATATCCTGATGGGAGTCTGTTACAGGCTACCCAACCAGGATGAAGAGGTGGGTGAAGCGTTCTACAGACGGCTAGCAGAAATCTCACAATCGCTGGCCGTTGTTCTCGTGGGAGACTTCAACTTACCAGATATCTGCTGGAAATACAACACAGCAGAAAGGAAACGGTCCAAGAGGTTCCTGGAGTGTGTGGAAGATAACTTCCTCATGCAACTGGGAAGTAAGCCTACTAGGGGAGGTGCCCCGCTGGACCTGCTCTTTACAAACAGAGAAGGACAGGTGGGAGATGTGGTGGTCGGAGGCAGTCTTGGGCATAGCGACCATGAAATGGTAAAGTTTTCAGTCCTTGGTAAAGTCAGGAGAGGGGACAGCAAAGCAGCTACCCTAGACTTCCGGAGGGC
>NW_009628289.1:0-6605 GCF_000690535.1 Cariama cristata | reverse complement strand
TCCTCATAGGTCATAGTGGAGCGTTTACAACACCAAAAAGAACACTGTATTAATACACGTTAGTAACACCAACAATCCTAAAGCCAAAATTGCTATAAACAACTGTCTTAACCATGTAAAATTTGGAAGCCAGGAGGTTAATTTATACAAATTTTCATTCCAAGTTATTACTTCACTCAAGCTCCAAAATAAGAGAGACAAAACCAATTTCATTTTATACTCATCCAAATTTCACAGGTTAGTCTATGCTTTTATACAATTCCTATGCTTTTATACAGTTTTAACTTTAGTGGTTCCACTTTTTTTATTTTCCACAGCGGTTCTGCAGCTCTCTTCACTCTGGAGTAGTGGATGCAGACAGGTCGTTCTCAAATCCTGACAGCTGTGAAGGTGGTCAATAATACTTGGAATGGTCCATCCCACTTCTCCTGGAGAGGATCACCTGAAAAATTCTTAACATAGATCCGATCCTCTGGACTGAAAGAATGGATTTTACGATTTATTTTCTTATCTCTGGTTTTCAATACATTATTATTCATTTTTTCTAAATGTTTCCCCAAAGACATAAAATATTCCTGAAGATAATGATTTCCTAATTGATCTAAACTGTCACTATTTTGACTGCTTAGTATGGTCTCCCATATAAAATTTCAAAAGGATTTAACTTTTCCTTAGTTCTTGGCTTCACTTATATCCTTAATAGGGCTATAGGAAGAGCTTGATACCAATATAAATTGGTTTCTTGACATATTTTTGCAGTCTGTTGTTTCCACATATGATTAATCTTTTCTACTTGCCTGTTTGCCTGTGACCTACAAGGTGTATGAAGTTGCCAATTTATCTTAAGTATCTGACTAACTTGTTGTACTACCTGTGTACAAAAGTGTGTTCCTCTGTCAGAAGAGATAACTGTAGGTACTCCGAATTGAGGTATTATTTTGTTTAATAGTACTTTAGTTACCTCCCTTTATTCATTCGACAGGGAAAGGCTTCTGGCCATCCAGAGAAAGTGTCTGTTAGTACTAACAAATATTTATATCCACCTTTTCTTGGGAGCTCAGAAAAATCAATTTGACAATGATCTTCTGGAGTATGTCCTCTCCCAATGGTGCCTTGTTGTACTTTATTTCCCGTATTAGGATTATTCTTCAAACAAGTTTCACATTGTTGTGTAACCTGTCTGACAGTTGTATATAGGTTTTCTTTGGCTACTATAAGTTTTAAATATTCTTATAAAGGTTCTGTTCCCCAGTGGGTTTTGCTATGCTCATCTTTAACAAATTTCCATATTTGATTGGCGGGGGGTACAATTTGTCCGTCATTCAAATATGCCCATCCCTTGGTGGGAACTTTACCCCCTCTCTTTGAATCCAATTCAAATCAAAGTCTGAATATTGAACTTCTACCTGGCCTCCAAGTTTATTTTCAGGGATCAAGGCTAACGCTTGAAGTGTCTGTGTTTGTTCTGCCACCCACTTGGGCTCATGATCAGCTAATCTGTTACCTTTTTCCAGGTCAGTGTTACCCTTGAGATGTCCTTGGCAGTGCATGATGGCCACTTGTGAGGGCAGCTGCACTGTTTCCACTAAGTGTAGAATCTCCTCTGCATACTTGATCTATTTTCCATGTGTGGTTAGTAAGCCCTGTTCTTTCCATATTGCTCCATGTGTGTGGACAACCCCAAAGGCATATTTAGAGTCCGTTCTATATATTAATCTGTTTTCCTTTAGCCAGTTCTAAGGCTCTCATTAGTGCAATGAGTTCTGCCTTTTGAGCAGATGTTCCCACAGGTAGTGGATTTGATTCAATTATCTCTGTAGTTGTAGTTACTGCATATCCCGCCTTACAGATTCCTTGTCGGACAAAGTTGCTGCCACCAGTGAACCAGGAATCCTATGTTCCTTTGAGCGACTCCTCTTTTAAGTCTGGTCGGCTTGAGTACACTGCTTCTATAGTTTCCAAACAATCATGTTCCACTGGTTCAGCACCGTCTAAGAAAACAGGCTGGATTCACAACATTAGTAACCTGGATTTCAACATCATCTGATTCTCCCAAAATTGCTTGATAGTTTAAGAACCTAGATGGGGATAGCCAGTGATTGACTTTTTGTTCTAATACTGCCGATACAGTATGTGATACCAACGCATTTATACTCTGGCCCAATGTGAATTTACAGGCTTCCTCTACATTTAAAATTACTGCTGCTACTGCCCACAGGCACCCTGGCCATCCTTTGCTTACTTCATTCAGTTGTTCAGAAAAATAAGCCACAACTTTCTTGTACGGTCCTAATTTTTGTGCTAGAACTCCAAGAGCTATTTCTTGCTTTTCATGGGAGAAAAACCAAAATTGTTTGGTTACATCAGACAGTCCCAAAGCAGGACCTCTCATAAGTTCTCTTTTCAGGTTTCCAAAGGCATCTTTTGGTTCACCTGTCCATACTAATTGTGTAACACTGGTTTTCAAAAGTTCATATAAAGGTTTGACTATTATACCGTAGTCATAAATCCACAATCTACACCAGCCTGTCATATCAATGAAAGTTCAGAGTTCTTTTACCGTTTGAGGGAGTGGGGTTTGGCAAATGGCCTCCTTTCGTTCGGTTCCCAATGCCCGTTGTCCTCTGGGAATCTCCAGATAGATTGCTTGTTCCTGTACCATCTGTGCTTTCTGTCGAGAAACTCAATATCCATTTAGTCCAAGGAAATTCAACAAGCTAACAGTCCATGAAGGCATTCTGTTACAGTCTCAGGTGCAATTAACAGGTCATCTACATATTGCAGTAATACCCCATTCCCCTCTGGGGACCTCCACATCTCCAATTCTTAGGCTAACTGTTTTCCAAAAATAGTTGGACTGTTCTTGAACTCTTGAGGTAACACTGTCCAGGTTAATTGGGTTTTTCTTCCAGTGGTGGGATTTTCCCATTCAAAAGCAAACAGCCCTTGGCACTCTTTGGCCAGTGGGAGGCAGAAGAACACGTCTTTTAAATCTAGTGCTGTAAACCAAATCTGGCTGTCTTTAAGCTTAGTTAGGAGTGTGTAGGGGTTTGTCACGACTGGGTATATATGCTTAACTATCTTATTAACTGCTCTGAGATTGTGTACTATACAGTATGTACCATCAGGCTTTCTTACTGGTAAGGTAGGGGTATTATATTCTGATTCACATTCAACTAACAACCCATACTTTATAAAATTATTGATCGAGTCCTCTATCCCTCTTCGGTCTCCTGATTTCAGAGAATATTGTTAGTTATTCACTGGACTTGCCCCTTCCCTAAGTTCAATTACTATCAGAACGGCATTTTTTTTATTTCCCTGGAATTCCTGAGGTCCATACCCCAGGATACACCTGATCAACAATTTCCTCAATGTTTATAGGTGATTTTGAGGACACATCTGGGTTGATTATTGCTAAAGTCAAAACTTCAATGAACTGTTCCTCTTTTACTTTTAGTTCCATATTTCCCTGCTTAAATTCAATTGTTGCTCCCAATTGTTCTAATGGGTCATGCCCCAACAAAGATTTGTGGGAATTTGGTAAATATAAAAATCGATGTATTCCAATTTGTTTCCCCAAATTATACTCAAGAGGTCTAGAAAAGAACACCTTTTTCTGTTGGCCAGTAGCCCCTGCTACGTTTACAAAATCTTTACTCACAGGTGCTAGTCTTTGATTTAGAACAGAGAAGAATGCACCTGTATCTATTAAGAATTCAACCTCCTCCTCCAATTCCCCTAGCTTGATTTTAACCAGTGGATCCGCTAAGGTAGATGCCCCAGGTTCCCGTCAATCTGTAGTAGCTATCATAGTTGGAGATTTTCCCTGTAAATCAGGACATTCACGTTTCCAATGCCCTTCCTTCTTACAATAGGCACAGTGATTTGCCCCCAATACATCCCTTATTCCTCTTCTCCCTCTCACAGGTCTACCCCAACCTCACCCAAATAGTCGTCTTTCATCTCTACTTTGTTCCAAGGCAGCTACTGTTGCGGTTGCTACAATTCTAGTTAACCTTCTCTTTTCTTCTCCATCTCTATTCCTATATACCCTCCAGGTCTCTTCCAGCAACTTCTCCAAATCCCTTGCTTCAGGTTCCTTCAATTTCTGCAGTTTCCTCCTAATATCAGGAGTTGATTGTCCCAGAAATAGCGAAACTAGCTGCTGTATTCCAATATCTGAGGAGGGATCCAAAGTGGTGTATTTTCTCATTGCGCTCTGGAGATTATCAAAAAAGTCTGTTGGAGTTTCATTCTGCCCTTGCTTTATAGCATAAAGGGCAAACCAATTTACTGCTTTGGGGATTGCATTCTCTAATCCTAATTTAATCCATTCTCGATAACGGACCAACAATTGATAATCCCCAGTCACATTGGGATCCCAGGTAAAATTAGTTAGTGGTACATGTTGATCCACGTTTCCTTGTAAA
The DNA here is from genome assembly GCF_000690535.1 of Cariama cristata. NCBI lineage: Eukaryota > Metazoa > Chordata > Aves > Cariamiformes > Cariamidae > Cariama > Cariama cristata. The sequence goes on along the minus strand of NW_009628289.1, from coordinate 2,172 downwards.
GTTCCTCCCATAATTTGGGCTTGAACATAAGTTCTGGCAGTTTTTAATACCAGTCGCTTTTCTGTTTCGTCATTTCCCCAAGCATTAAGTCAGTATCTGCCCAATCAGGATTCTCATTCTTAACAATCATTTCAAATTGTTTAGTCACTTTACTGGGATACTCTTGGTATCCTCTAGCCCCCTCTCTCCAATTATCTAAATCTCCAGCACTAAAGGGTTTCCCTCCGGTCCTATTACTTGTCTGAGGGGAGCTATATCCTGGCGTTCTTTAATAGTCTTACTCCTAGTTCTGGCTGTGATAGGGGTATTTCCGCCTGCTTCCCCTTCACTCTCACTACTATTGTCCTCATCTAAGTCTACCCGGGGGTCCTCTCGTTCTGCTTGGGGGTGTCATGAGAAGGGTGCTCTTAGTTCCTCTGGGTCTGTCATGGAGTCAGGTTTGTGGTATTTCCTTCCTGAAGCCTTAAGGCATCTCTGTCCAATACTACATGCAAAGCAACACCACTTTAATCTCCTTCCCTCATTCTTCTGGTATTTTTCAAGTGACAATACTAGAGGATCTTGTGGGGCAACATTAACTCCACAGTTCTTCTACCACTCGGGATGATTTCACAGGGTAAAGAACATGTCAGCATACATAACCTCATCCCATTTTTCAGCACATCTCAAAAACAGCATTAACTGCAACACAGTATTATAATTCAAGGTCCCGTTAACCAGCCAACTTTCTTCATCATCTAACTTGTACAAAGGTCACCACTGATTACAATACTTAATCAGGTTCTTTTTATTCATGCTACCACCAGGCGGACCCCTATTTCTTTCCAATGTGCCAAAACACAGCCTAAAAGGCTTTTCTTTAAAATCTCACTACTCTGTGATCCTCCCATTTCTAAGTTTCACTCTCAACCCCTGCCCTTCCTTCCAAGAAAACTCATGCCGATCATGACAACAAAACAAATGGGGGTTAAGGACCCCTACCCAATTAGAATGTGCCTCACACTGTTTACAGATAGGATCAGCAGTCACAATCCTGCCTGGAGACAGGGAGTTAGGTAATAAATTTTGTCTATAATCACCACACTTAGCAGACAGAAAACATCTATTATGCTGAGGACACAGAAATAATATTGTCCGCTCAGCAATATGTAACTCATCAAAGTATTTCTCAATTTCCTTATCATCTTCTACCCCTCTTCCCATACAAAGTCAAACGCTTTGTCCTTCTCCGATCAAGCCCCTCATGGGACATTGGAACTGAGGGTCGGCACTCCGCACTCGTTTCGTGCTTATTTGCACGTCTCAAACACTTCCATTCACATACTCTCTTTTATATCAAACAATGTAGATAGCACATAAATCTCCTGTTTATACAGGCTATAACAAGTAACACAATCACAGCACTTAAGATTATCCCAATTAATGTTATCCCAGTATCTGTGTATCAACATCAGGAATTTCACCTGTGATACGGCATCCTGCGTGGGAAGTCTCCCATTTCTTATGGAACTTATGGGACCAAGACCGGTCAACCAAGCCCAAGTTTCTAAAAACAAATATCTTTTATTTAAAAGATGGTCCTCGTCTGCTCCCGCAGTGAGCCGAATGAAGCGAGGAGTCCCTCTGGCAAATCCCAGGGGTGCCCAGGGAGTCCCTGTGCTCAGTGGATCCTGCAGCTTAGCATAGAGTGTCCCGTCTGGGTCACCAAATCTGATGCTGGGAAGTTCTGAACAAATAACTCAATAGCCGAGGTGACTATTAAGCAGGTATTTGTTTATTCAGCACTGGGTGCATGGGGGATTGCTCCTCCTAACACACACACCTACTGAGCACTTTACTAGAAATTTATATGGTACAAACATACATATTCATGGGAAGGACATATATGTTCATGAGATTTCTAAGAAGAGGTGGGATATTTCTCGGAACACGACCACTCCTCCTTGCGTCTGCGCACTATCTCTTGGTGGTCTTCACTGAGGGTCTTAAAGATGAAGGCTCAAAGTCTTCCTCTAGGTTGAACTTTTTACCTCATTCCTTGGAGTATGCACAATGTCTTCAAAGCAATTATCTAGGCCACAAAAGCAGATCTAACCAGTATACTTCCTTATCTTAGCTACAGCACTAATTCCTATTGACTACCTCTGTTGGAGCAAGGACAAGTTTACCAAG
>NW_009628288.1:109256-117517 GCF_000690535.1 Cariama cristata | reverse complement strand
CGAGAGGAAGGGGGAGGCGGCGGCCGCGGGGAGGAGGGCGCTGCCATCGTCCTGCTGCACGGCAAGGCCAGCTTGGCGAGCCTGGCCATGGCCGCCATCCGCAAGAAGCTGGTGGTGGTGGGGGACGGTGCCTGTGGCAAGACTTGCCTCCTCATCGTTTTCAGCAAGGATGAGTTCCCCGAAGTCTATGTGCCCACGGTCTTCGAGAACTATGTGGCTGACATCGAGGTGGACGGCAAGCAGGTGAAGTGGGACACGGCTGGCCAGGAGGACTATGACCGCCTGCGCCCCCTTTCCTACCCGGACACCGATGTGATCCTCATGTGCTTCTCTGTGGACAGCCCGGACTCGCTGGAGAACATCCCTGAGAAGTGGGTGCCTGAAGTCAAACACTTCTGCCCCAACGTTCCCATCATCCTGGTGGCCAACAAGAAAGACCTGCGCAACGATGAGCATGTGCGCAACGAGCTGGCCCGCATGAAGCAGGAGCCGGTGCGCACCGAGGACGGCCGCGCCATGGCCATTCGCATCCAGGCCTACGACTACCTGGAGTGCTCGGCCAAGACCAAGGAGGGTGTCCGGGAGGTCTTCGAGACTGCCACCCGGGCAGCCTTGCAGAAGCGCTACGGCACCCAGAACGGCTGCATCAACTGCTGCAAAGTCCTATAGGGTGCGGCTGGAGCGCGACGCTGGGCACAGCGCACGGGTCACCTGTTGGCAGGCGGAGAGGAGCTGGGCTATGCACACATATGGCATCTGCCTGTCCCCTCCGCTGGGGGCTGGCGATGAATCGGGGTGGGGGTTAAGGGAGGGAGCACGTTCCCTTAGCCTTGGCCAAAAAGGGTTGTGCTGGCTCAGCCGTGGGGACAGAGGGAGGGGGGGGATTGCATGCCCTGAGTCTTGGAAATAAGTGGGGAGAAGCCTTCTTCTACCACTGGCCCCTGCGAATTAGTCGCAGACTCTCAACAGCAAAAAGCTGCTGAGACTGGACCGAGCAAACGTTGCACCCGGCTCTTCCCCTTTGCCCACCACCTGCTGATCCCAGCTCCCAGACAGCCTCCTCTCGTTTGCGAGAGGAGAGTGGTGGAGCTGAGATGCTCGAAGGGACTTCTGCCTCCTGCCTGCATGTGCCAGGCAGGCTGGGGAAGGGGGCCGCATCTCCCAGGCTGCCTGCAGCATCCTCGCCTCTCCCGCAGATGTTTTGGCCTGAGCCTGACCTGCTGTGGAAGTTAGTGCCCTGAAGACCAAGACTGGGAGGGGAGGGTCATCCCAAGCGAAGCCTGTATATATCTTACCTTTTCTGTCTTGTGCAAACTGGGGTAGTGCAGGGGGTGCTTATTTAAAGTGAGGTGGGGAGGGGGTACCCAGCTGGGACTTGTGTTGTGCAAAGGAACTTGCCCTGAGTGACTGATGCCTGCTGATAAAGTGAGCCTTGAACTGACTCCAGCTGCAGAAGCCACCAGACTGGAAAGTACCTGCTCTGTCCTCCTTGCTGGACCTCCTCCTCCTGATGGACAAGGCAGGATGAGCAAGGGGGAAGGGGATGCTATTGCCATATTATGATCTTGGTGCCTGCTCCTTCCTTTAATGTTGTCTTCTGCAAGTATGTTGATTTGGGTTTATTTAAAAGTTTATTTTCAAAAGAAATTACTTTGCACAACTTGGTGGATTTTTTTTTTTAATTAAACACTCAATGCACTTGTCATCTGCATACAACACTGTAGCATTGGAAACGTTCTTACTCATAACCTCTTCTGAGTCTTGTTTTAAATTGATTTCAACATAAGACAAAATAAAACCACTGTATCTTTTTGCCTTGGAAAAAATGGGTGAAAGCACTGTTCAGTGAGTACATCAGACTTTAGTACTAAAGGGCAGTTTAAAGAGTCTAGATTTATTTAAAACTTATTTTCACAGGGTAGCCAACCCGGGTGAAAATAATCTTGTGTTTCTCTGGTTAAGAGAACAAATGTATCCATTTATGTTTGTTTACTTTTCTCCCTCTTCCCTCAACAGTGGTACTGAGACTGTTTTTGTTTTTAATAAACTGACATGGCAAAAACTGAGATGTATATGATGTTTACATAAAAATATGAACTGTGTATGCGGTTTTTTATGTAAAATATTAAAAGAATCTATGCTGACATTTGTGAGAGCAGTGTTGTGATTTATGGAGACTGTCCTCAGCTTACAACAATACACCTGGACGGTGTTGAGCTAGACCAGAATTTGCCCTCTGCCTGCAAATGCTTCTATTTGTATTTTCTCCACTGGCTGAAATGCCTGTCTGGCAGCTTTCAGAGGATGGTGATTTCATTTTCTTTTGGGGGAGCTGCTTCCTTATTTTTTTTCCTGTACAGATGGCATATGGAAGCATACTTAAAATTCAAGGTGGTGACTAATCCATCCTTGTCGCTGGTAAGCACAAGAAGACTCCGTGCTTTGGGCATGGGGAGCTTGTGCTCAGGCTCCTGGTGCTCTTTCACCCTCTGCCCTTGCTGCCTGTTGGTGGCTGAGGTGAGGTTTGGGCTTGTGTAGCAACAAAACGGGCAGAAAACTGAAAAGCAGCGGAGATAACGGGGCTTATTTTTCAAGCAAAATATTCAGATAAAAGCAGTTTTCCTTAGTGACTTCCCCTGTGCTTGGCGTGGATACCCCTCTTTGCTGCAACAGGACATGTGGACGGGCTTTGCTCGCTGTTGAGTCAGAAGCGAGAGGCTCTGCTTGTGCCGCAGCAGTCTCCGAAGCTGCCTAGCTCGATTTCGTAATTGCTGGCCTCATTAATTCCTGTAGCAATGTAAAAAGTCGAGGCCTCTCCATGCCAGGGATCCCCAGGAGAGCATCACGCCCGTCCCTCGGTCCCCGCCGTAGCTCGGCCGCCCGGGCGGGAGCTGGAGGCTCTGCGGGTGCTGCCCGCAGCAGCGGCTCCTGGCAGAAGAAGTGACCTGGTGCAAAATGCATGACACGATTTTCACTGAACAAGAAGGCCTATGCTCAAAGTACTGATGTCTCTCTTTTTGTTTTCTTTTCTTCCACAAACCCCCCCATAAGGGAAATCTCAGGAGAGTTTTATATTTTCATAAATCCTTTCGACTCCTTTTGCAGAGGTGTGAGAAAGGAGTTGAGCCTTTTGTTTTTCTGGCCTATGAATATCTGCTAGGGTGCACTGGATTGTTCAGAAATGTTAACAAATACCAAGGCAAGCAAAACACATTTAGTGGCTTTTGCTCATTCGTTCAGAGGGCTCTGCCAGCTGCTGACTGAAAGCAATGGGGCTTTTTCGGTGGACTAACATAGAAATAGCAGGCTCCTTGTTCGACAACTGGAGAGTCAATCAGAAATAGTGTGGAAATACCTGGGTTTGCATTTTGAAGACTTCAAATGCTAGCGTACAGGCTCAGTCCATGCTGTGAGTTTATTGCACTGTTTCCTATGATCCTTGATGAAAGACAGTGGCATTTTCACTTAGACAATTTAGCCAGGATTTCTTAAAAGATACCGAAGTCCCAGGTTTTGTGTGTCAGTCTCCAAGGATTTCAGTTCTCCTGATATTCAAAGGGTGAGTTTCTCATCTTCAATTTGAGAACCCTAAAATCACTTTTTGGTCCTAAAACATCCTTTGGGAAAAGTCTCAGGTTTGAATGTTTAAAGGGCCACAGCCAAAGACCCCATCCTTGCAAAGGCAGTCAAAAGCCCACTTCTGTGCAGCCTAGTGCTGTTCTGCGCAATATCGGCCAGCGATGTTAAAATCAGCATTGGAATCTATTTTCCTTAAACCAATTGTAATAGCTGCAAAACTTACAAATTCTGATAGACTGCAGCAATAGCTAATCTTCTCAAAACCCCAGAGGAGAAAGCATTAATATTTGTATTTTAAACACTGGGAAATGAGTTAGCATTGCATCCCTGTATAATTAACCATACCAATATTTTCCACTAAGGTGCTTACAAGGTAATTACATTCATTATTTCCAATTGGATCTTTGCCCAAGTCAGGGCTACAGCATCTGGCCCAAGGGGGAAAAGCTGCGAGAAAACACATTTCAGTTTTAACTGAGCGTGACCTTTCTCTGCTACTTGTGAAGCTGTGAGTAAGCCGACAGAGTGAGATCACCATGCGGGAGTCCACCCGTCGGGGTCAGATGGTGGGATCAGAGCCGTAACTCGTTTTGCTTTGTGCCACGTTGCTACGCTTGCTCATTAGCGTCAAGTGCTTTGGTGGGGGGGACACGAGGTGTGGCTCGTCCCACCCTCCTTGACTCAGCCACCATGACACGGCCAGGCTGACGTCCCAGCGTCACACCGCCTGTGGCCTGAGGACCTCACACCGCCAACTCCACCCCGTAGCTGTGTCTGCCCGATGTAACGCAGAGGGTCTGCCCGCTGCCGGGGCCAGCCAGGCTCCTCAGCTCGGGGCAGCCCACCCGACAGCCCACACCGTGCCTTCAGACAGAGGATGGGTTTCAAGCAGACTTCCCCTTGCTTGTCTTCATCTGATCCCCTAGCTCACTTTCCTGTGGTCCCAGTCTGTCTTTGTCACCTTTTGACAGGAGAAGAGGTGACACCGAGCGAGTCAGAGCATCAAAGGAAGGTCAACAACCAACTCATCTCACAGTCCCCGTGCACACTGCTGAGTACACAGAGACCTTCCTGGCCGTGTCCACATGCCTGCACAGATGTCCTCAGCTGAGGAAAGGGCGCACCTTCCCTTGCTCTGTTCAGGCCAAGTTCAACATCTGCAAAACCTGTTTCTTCTGGTGGGAGCCAGAGCTCCACGTGGGTGACTTTGTTCCATAATTGTACCAGTGCATCCTTAGCAAATCCTGGAAATGTAGAAAAGCCTCACTGAAAGGCCGATTCATCTCCATCATTCTGTGCTCAAGTGAGGAGGCTGCTTGTGCGCTCCCACCCCGAGACTAGGTTGGACCCTCTGACAGTGTGAGGGTGTCTCCTCTGGGCAGCCTGACAATGAGGCCACCCAGGGAAGGTCAGTACCACCTTCTCCTCTTCTGGAGATACAGCAACAGCAGCTGTGAGTAGTCCTTGCATGATCAAATAGACTCTCTTTTTAGAAAGAGCACTCCGTAGGGTGTGCCGAACAAAGGGTAAAAGTCATCTTTGGCAGGAGAAAAAAGTCAGAAATATGTGTATATACCTATATGAACTGTATGAGAGACACAGGTTGCCCAGAGAAGCTGTGGATGCCCCATCCCTGGAAGTGTTCAAGGCCAGGTTGGATGGGGCTTTGAGCAACCTGGTCTGGTGGGAGGTGTCCCTGCCTATGGCAGAGGGGGTGGAACTGGATGGGCTTTAAGGTCCCTTCCAACCCAAACCACTCTGTGGTTCCATGATTCTGTGTCTTTAAGCGCTTGATTTGAGTAGGCTGTGGAATGGACATTTTTTTTCAATGCCGCTAGAGGAAGGAAATGAGTTGCGCTTCCCTCTTCCCCCCTATCCCCTTGAATTTTTCCAAGTTCATGTTGAGAACCAGGAGTTTTCTTCAGGTTTGCTCCCAGTGACAGTGGTAGGCCACAGTCTGCGATAAGCAGCAATCAGACAGATTAAGTTTTGTGGCCAGCCTCTCATGCCCTGCACAGAAGGACAGACCTCGCTCCAGTTCTTCAGAGAGCCCATGAACTGAGAGGCTTTGCGGTTACCTGCAAGAGGTGCCTAGGTGTGTCAGCAGTGTATTACCCACCCATCATTCAGCAGCAGGTACCATTTGGTATAATAATAACTGCGGGCATATCTGCTTTTCTTACATGATTGCAAGATCAAACTCATGCTAAAAGGTGGGGTGGAGGAGTGGGGGTCAAAACCGGAGGCACTGATGTGATACCTACACTGAAGTGTAGCAGCAGAGCAAGAAGAATATTAGATTGGTGCCTAGAGTACGTACTAAATATATGTAAATATATGTACACTAAAAATGTGTACATTTTTCCCCCGGCTTGCTAGTCCGTGTGGTTTTTGTGTGTGTGCTAAATCCTGCTTCAGAGTAAAGGGGACCAGTGGGTGGGATTCTGTGCTAAATGCTTAATTCCGTTGCTTTTAGGTCATTCATCCTCTTCTGCATTCAAAGCTTGATGTGGCAAGACGGGAGATAGGAATTTGGAAACAAAGTGGATTTCCTGGTGGGCTCATTTGCATGATAATGTCCCCTTCCCTCCTGGCTCCCAGGAAGGGGAGGGAGGCTCTGGCAGGGGTCTGCCCTGGAAGAGCCTTTTCTCCTGCTCCTAAGCTTTTGTGGAGTGGTGGGGGTTTTTATACAATGAGGTTTGACCCTACAGTCCTTGCTCTGTGAGGCTCTTCCCTCTGGCAGAACAAGCCAGGACTGCGGGATTGGGCCCTGCTTTGCAGGATTCTCTGGGGTTTGATAGCAGCAGCCTGACCCTGCCTGGTGACAGCCAATTTTCTCCTCCCATGAAAACAGAGTGAGTTTTAGACCAGGGCTTTTCATAAGGTATGTGCGTAGCTAGATGTAGTCACACTATCTGGCTAAAAATCAAAAAAGATGAAAATCCAACCTTGCGCATTCCAGATTCTTACAGGAGTAAATGGGCGCTTTGTGTTTTCAGCCTCATCAGCCCAGAAGATATAGAGGAACATCACTGCCTGGTCTGCAAGTGTAACTTTATGTAGAGGGATGAAGTGTTGGTTTTTTTTTTTAATTCTGAGAAGAAAATAATCTGTATGTTTCGGGTTTCAGCCAACCATGCCCCATGAGCATCTGAAAGAAACTCCAGATTTCAGGCTGCTCTAAAAGTACTCATAATTCATTTTCATTTTCTCTGACGGTCAGGTGGGAGTGATACCAAAGCTGCCAGCATCTAGAGGACCAAGGAGACTGAAGGGAGAGAGCTTATGTTGAAACAGCTTTGTACCAACCTGTCTTCCCACGGTGAGGTGATGGGCAGGACGATGTGTGTTGCTCCCATGTTTGCTCTTTATTGAAGTGTTCCCAAACAAGGAGCCCTTCAGCTGGGGGCAGAAATGAGTTCAGTCCCTCCTGGTGGTAATAGGACACTTTGCATTGATGTCGCTTGCTGCATTTCAGTCAGAACAGTCCTAAGGATTAACTAGAATGAGATGCTGGCATGACAAAGACACACATCTACTAGTAAAATGGTAAAAAAAGGAAGCAAATTAGTAATTACCTTGCAGCTAGGAATTTGGCAAAGGTGTGCCTAATGCCTGGGCTCCTTGCTAACAGCCCGCCTTGGCTCCCACGCACCGGTGGCCTCTCCTCTTGGGTGGGCTCACTGATTTAACACTGTCGTGTGAAATGCAGAGCCACTGTTCCCAGCCTGTATTTAGCTGAGAAGATTTCAGACTGGAAGAAGGGCTTCAGTGACTGAAGGCTTCTCTGTCTTTTCCAGCTGTACCATTGGATCTAATAAAAAGCCATTCCTCCTCTGCACATTCTTCATTTAAGACTGTTTTTAGTTCTTCACCGTGCCAGGGAAGAAGCGAAGGGTGACAGGATGCTTCACTTGCATGCTTAGACTGGCTATAGCAATGGTATTATGTATTCTAAGACATCGGTTTCAGCCACATTTTACTCCCCTTAGCATAAGCTTATATTTGAAACATAAACTTCTAAAATTTTACGTGTCATGTACTAGGCGAAGAAATAATCCGGACACATTTCTTCCATGTGAACATGAGAAACTGGTGTCTGCAGTAATTTAAAGGAGTCAAAGCCTGGCCCTTGAGCTTAGTGTAGGTATCTGGCGGGTTTAGGGACCCCCATTCCTCTGCACAGCCCTGCAGAAATGCCCATTGAAGGTTTCTTTCCTAGCTTGCCCCCTAGTTGACTGCTACCTACACCCCGCTGAAGGCTGTGCAAGTGCCGTGGGGGCCCAGGGCAGCTGCTGTGCTCTTGCCTCCGGGCAGCTGCTGGTGGGGGCATTTGGTGCCAGCCCCCCTCCTACCCTGGGGACACGCTGTCAGGCAGGGATGGGGGGGTTGCTGCCCAGGCACCTCGCTGTGAGGCAGGGTTCCCCTATACCATGTAGCAGACAAGGTGTAAATAATGTATTGATTCACTCCGCTGGTGATACTGAGCTCATTAACTCTTCGTTAACTTTGGGATTATTATTGGTTTAGCTCAGGAGGTCAGTTTGTCAGCATAATCATCCTATTGCCAGCATAATTGTATGGTCTCAAGTTGTGCCGGGGGAGGTTCAGGCTGGATATTAGGAAGAACTTCTTCACTGTAAGAGTTGTTAGGCATTGGAACAGGCTCCCCCCGGAGGTGG
>NW_009628288.1:102762-109082 GCF_000690535.1 Cariama cristata | reverse complement strand
CCCCCCCCAGTGATTAGGAGCAACACCACCCATTTGCAGGTCAGCCCCCTCCACGCAGGAGTGTCCATGTGGCAAACTGTGCCAGCGGGATGAGGACATGAGGGTGGAAACACCAGCACGCTCCTCTGCAGGCAGCAGCCAGCTGGCTGGGACCGACGATTGAACTGGAGATGCAGCTCAAGCTGCAGTGGCTGAAATTTCACTGCAAAAGTTTCTTGTTTCTCATTTTGTTCCTTTGATCAGTTGAAAAAGGATCAGGGGAAAATCAGCCAGGACAAGCCACAGAGGGCTAGAATTACCGGCATGCAAAGAAGCCGGGTGAGACAAGATAGGTTTCAGGCTGCAGCCGGTCCTTACTCAACTAAAGCTTGAGCCCGGGACTGATGGAGGGCCACATCAGCTGTTCTTACTGTTAAAGATACAGATGTTTAAAATTAAAAACAATTGTTTACTAGGCATTCCCAGATGGCTATTTCATAAAGTAGTCACACGCCGGTCTCTTCCAGTGTCAGATCATGTTAATTTTGTACACGAATGCTTTTAACAAACCCAACAAAAATATGCATTCTCACATGTTAATTTTGCAAGGCAATCCAGCGGCTGTGCTTTAAAAATTAACCAAAAAAAAAAAAAGCAACCCAGAAAGTACTCATGTGCCAAAATTTGCTGGGTTGGTGGATGAAATGAATGGGAGAGGCAGCGGCAGTGGGGCTGGGCTGTGGGGCTGGTGGGCTTCTCCAGCCCCGGTTAGAGGGCTGGCAACGACTCGCTTCTTGGCATCACTGCTGGGTGGCACAGGGATCCCTGCGTGCTCTGTGGCATGAAGCAAGGGTTCAATCCAGGCTTCAATCACCAGCTTCTCAAACTTACTACCAACAAACTGAAGCAAATTCAAGTAAAGGTTGTGAAAAGATTGCCTTCCTGTCCAGAAACATTTGCCGGACGATGTATTAATCTGAGTCTTTATGAAATTAGAATAATATTGTCCTTACAGCCAATGTGTGCTATTGTTGTTGTTGCTGGGCAAATACAACCTAATCCTATTTTAAGTCTGTCTACCCAGGGTAAAATCCTGGTGGATTTGAGACTGTAACATGCATTTCTAGGTGAAGGAGCTGCTGCAGAGAGGGTTATTGAGGTGTCTCAGCAACACTGTAGGTAACACAGATGGGTGATATTTTTCTGGACAAAAGGTAGGTCTGAAAAATCATATGCAAATAGCTACTTTAACAGGATTTCATCCATAATATTGGCAGGATTTAAATTTTCCAGAATTTGTGACTTTCATAACTGTTCTGCAGAATTTCCTGACATTTCTCATAAAGGTCTTCAACCTTTTTTATATTTTAAACAACTCAGATTAAACAGCTCCTGTTGTGCTTGAAAACGGTGCTATAAAAATAATTAATAGGCCTGAAGTGAAAAAAACCCCAAACCAAAACCAAACAACCCACAAAACTCAGCAGTTCTCAAGAAACCATTAGATGTTTCCAGCAGAAATCTCCCACCGCACTGTCTGGGCTACCGCGGTGCTCTGGGACCGATTTGCAGCAAGTTGAGTCCCTTTCCCTTGTTAACCCCTTCCCTTCCCTGGGACCTGAAGCTCTTTCACTGAGGCAGTGGGTTGTGTCTCTTGGGAGCAGAGCACTGAGTGGCAAAGCCCAGCCCGTGGTGAGAGCCAGGGTTGTTGTTTTTCTTTTTCTTTGCTGGATGCGTTATTTGCCACCAAGCAGAGGTTTGATCGAACAGAAGCTGCCTATGGATTCAAAAGAAATTCATTCCAGTGTTTCACCTGAGCTAATGTCAGTGTTAGCCCACCCTTGGACCAGGTGACCTCCTGAGGTCCTTCCAACCTAAATTATGCTGGTTCTGTACATCGAGGGTTAGCTGTAACTCACAAAGTTGGGAAGGGGTCAAGCTCATCTTTCACCTGTTATTCCCTGGGTAGAACTGTGTTCAAATCTCTCTCTTCTTTGAGGGACACCTTTGATGTCATGGTGACTCTCCTACCCGCCATGCTACAGCTTACATGGGTAGTCACCAAACCCACATGATCAAAAGTGACCTCTTTCCATGCTGCTAAACTCTGAGGGCATTATTTAAATTGAGGGATGATGAGTGAGTTTCGCAGGTGAAACAAGGACCAGAGTATCCAGTCATCACCCATGCGGGACACGAGATGCGTGAATCGCGGTCTTAGTGCAGAGGAGAGGACCTTCATCCAGCTTTCTCTGTCCACTGACCAGGGCTTCTCCAGACTCATGGCCATACCCTGCACTGGGAGGATGTTTCCTAACTGATCATCAGGGTTTGAGGCTGAGATCACTCCAGAACTTGTGCTTTTGCACCTATTTCTATACAGCTTTACCAGAAACCTCGTGTGCTTGCACGTCACAACAAGAAAGGTTTGCAGGAGAGGTGAAGCAGGAAGGTCCATGCCTGTGGCTGGAGCCTCAACCACAGCCCGTGAAGCCGACGGTGCCCTGCCAGCGGTCAGGGACCCACCGAGCTGCTCAGGCCCCTCGCAGCCAGGAGCAGCATGCTGATTTCTGGTGTAAGCAGGGCCCAGGTGACTCTCCATTGCCAATGAGTAAATACAGTTTTGATTGCTGACAAACTGAGAAGTGCTGCAGGATGCTTTTGTCTCCCGGATGGCAGCTGAACACCCAGTGAAATCTCACTTGGTTTCTGCTTTGCCACGTAATACTGTTTTCCTCACATTTACCCCGTGCAATGTGCAATGCTGACAGCATCCTGGCTGTCACGTGTTTCTGGACAGGGACCCACGTACTCGAGCCGTGACTCCTGAGAAGGACAGGACCACACAGGGTAGCAGCCATTCAGCAGACACACAGGTCGGGACTCCCCCCCAGCCCACCCACCACACCAGTGGGCACACACCAGCCCAGCAGCCCCTTCCCATCCAGCTACCGCTGACTGTGATGTCTCAGACGCTGCCCCTTTGCATGGGCATTCGCAGCCAGCGCTGCACCTGAGAGCCCTGGTCCTGGCTGCAGACCCCGGCTGGATCCCAACTGGGGTATCCGTGTGCTCTCTCCACCCCAGGGCATGCTAATCCCCTGTGATTTTCCCGTATTATCAAAATCCCTCTGGAAGTCAGACAGATTTTAATTTTTTTCCTCCCCTGACCTAGCACCAGAAAGCTGCTCTGAGCATCAGCCCCTTGCACTTGAAATCTGATCTCCAGCCTATTTGTTGGTAATAGATGCCCATTTATTAATATGCCAAGATTAATGAACCTTTTCCCTGGTATAGGAAAACCATATTGCTAAATTACTGATTACATGTATTTCCTGTCTGTACAAACTGAGAGGAGCTGTTGGATCTAATCAGTTCTTAAATGGAAAGCATTTAAGACTATGCTGAGAAGGCTGTGTTTCTTGCAAGGATTCACGTCTTGTTTGTGCACTTCCCAGCCATTTCTGTCTGACCCTGACTGTTGTCCCTCATCCCACTCTTCATAGAGGAGTCCGATGTTTTTAGAAAGAAGGTAAATGTCCTTTCTCCTGGCAAGCACCTGAGTTTTGGTCCTTTCCTAAAAGTTCTTGGAAGAACTTGAGCCTGATAGCTGCTTCTGCCTTTACAGATGGAAAATTTTCAGCCAGACTTCTCCTATGGAAATGTTTCAGTCCCTGTTTTTCTCTTGAGCATCTCTAGAGGAGATTCATCATCCCTATGATGTAGCAGCACATGTGCAACATTTCCCAGCATAAGTACGAGCAGGCAAGGACTATCAATGTTGAGTGTTACCTCCAGCCTTTCTTTTGGCTTCACCTGGAACCATCTTACCTGCCTTTGATGAAGCTTTTATCACGGGGAACAGTACAGACGCAAATATAACACACTGCCCCGCTGCCAGAGAAGGCAACCAGGCTCCGACATGGTTTAGGGGGGACAACGGAGGTAGCTGCAGCACAGGGAACTGCAGACTGTCCCCCCCAGATGCAGGGGCACGTGCAGGTGAGGACGCAGGACCGGTGAGCACAGCTCCAGGGCTCCGCTGAGCAGCATCGTGTTGATCTGAGGGCGCAGCATGGCTCTGAGCCCCCTTTGCTGCCTGCCCCTTGACGAACGCCTCTTGCCAGCAGCAAGGCCAAAGCAGAAGTGGGGAAGGGGAGAGGGAGCTGAGTCACTGCCAATTCTCACGCTCAGCCTGTTTTTGTGGCCAAAACAACTGATTTTATTTTCCATAGCTGTCAGTCATGGAAAACAGCTTTGTTTTTCTGTTTTAAACGAGGAAGGAAAAACAGCAGTGAAAGCCTGCAACTGCCTATTAGTGATTAGGACTGATGGAGCTAGACTGCACCTGCAGAACATTTATTCCTCCTACACCTTTAGTAACTCAGCTTCATACTGTGAGATCAACAAATTACTCTTAGAAAACCGTGCCGTCAAGCCCGAGGTGTGTGTCCTCTCCCTGCCCAGGCTGTAGTCACTAACGGAGGGATGCTGCCTAGGTAAGTTCATGGATTAAGTGTGTGTAGGGCACTGCTTGCTTTTCAAGCTTGCTCAACAGTTTAATCAGCTCTGGAAGCAGTTTGCATGGACCTTTTTTTTTTTTTTTAAACTATATTTTTTTTAGCAGAAGAAAATATCCAGCACCTGCAAAGCCAGCAGTATTCCTCCTGAGCTGGAGATGATTATCAGCCAGGCACTGCAGCGAGCAGCCAGTGCGGAGGGGATGTGGGGAGTCCCTTCCTTTCACATTAAACATGTGCCACACCTGCCAAACTCCCAAACTGTCCAATAACTGGATAAGAAATATCACCTTTATCTGCATCTCCACACAGCTCTTATCTGGCTGCAGACATTAACTGCACCATGCTTGCCCTTCACTGGTGTCATTTTTGGGCAGCTGAGGAAACTCTTGGCTCTCCCTGTTCATGATTTCTCCCTTGTAGATGAGATGTAAATCAGGCCGAGGAGGTTCCAGGGACACCTGAATCTCCTCCCTCTCCTCCCTCTCCTCATGTTCATTTATAACTGACTCACAAAGGAATTTTTTTCCTGTCTCAGTATTTCTTCTTCTCCTTTTGATGACGAAGTGCCTGCTGTTTACAAGACCCAGAAAAGGTAAGGCAAAGGAGATAACACCGTGTTCATCAAACGAACAGCCTGAAAGGTGTTGGACTTGTGTCTGTCCATCTTATACTTAGATGTATTGTTGTCCTGACTGCTCTTCTTCCTTTCAGGCTCTTTAATTCATGCCCTCGGTGTTTCTTACCGCATACAACGCATACAGAGCCACCCCTCTCCATAGTAACCCCAGCTGGCAGCTAAATATTGAACAGTCTGACAGCATCTTTTTTAGTCATGCAGCTTGTATTTCTTGGGATGACCCAAACTTGGGGTTTCTACACAATCCATTTAATCCAGCAGCTGGTTTCAGGGTCTCTGGTGCTGTCACCAAGTCACAGGCTCTGCCATGGCAGCTCACACTAGGCTGTCAGTGGGAGGGTTTGCTGCTTCAAAAGGGGTTTTCTGGTGAAAAACTTTTTCTCAGGAGAAATAAGCTGGGTGTGAACTGCCCCCTCAATCTTTTTATGCCTTGAGGCTGGAGGGCTCATGTTCCTTATAAACATTTCTCATTACTGGCTTGGTTGTGCCTAATAACCTCAGCCACCCTGAACATCTGCTCTGCTCTACATCCTCCTCGGCAGGCCTGGCTTACACGCACTTCTGGGATTAGTTTCATATGAAAACTGTTTGTGGCAGGGAGGTGATTTAGAAAACCCCTGAAATAGCACTGTCAGTGCAACTCAGAGTGCAGAGATGCTATACACCACTTAGCTCCCCTCCCTCCCACATGGGACTAGCTACAACGCATTTATGCCTGCATCACTGCTTCTACACAGTACAGGGTTTATATTTCTTTTGGAGTACCAATTTTTGTGTGCAGACAAGGCAGAGGGCTTGACTCTGAAACACTTGTGGTGCTGAGTTAATCACGCATGACGTAGAAAGCATTTTTTCCTTCCCTTTCAGTCCCTTCTGCACCCCTTGGTTTTGTGTCCCAAGAGTTTAACTGGTGCAGTGGCAGCTGCCGCTCAGCTCCTGGCCCTTGATGGGGATCGGAGGTTGCATTCAAGGGCTGCCTTCAGGCACAGGCATCGGGGCAGCAGCTGCTGGGGCGGAGAAGAACCATCATTGTGAGCTGCTTCCCTTCCCTGGGCTCCAGCCCAAGAAAGCCAAGAAGGTTTAGCTGGGGAGCGGAGGATGGTCAGAGCCAGCACCAGCAACACCCCAGGCTCATCCTCACTTTCCTGCTCCTTGACGCTGTAGGGTTTCCCCACAGGGCT
>NW_009628288.1:91952-102745 GCF_000690535.1 Cariama cristata | reverse complement strand
CCTGGCAGTGACAGACCCATCCTCCGTTTTCCTTTTCCTACAGGCAAAATTCAGCTGTGCCAACATCTGCCGAGATGCTCCATTGCAAACTGCCGGCTTGAAGTTGTGTGGAAGCAACAACTAAACTTGCTTGGTAGGCATCATAAGGCAGCTAAACCCCTGCAGTTTGCCATTGCTTAATTTTTTTTAAGAAGCTTCTTTCAGGCAGGAAAACCGTGGCCTACTAGTGCATTGCTGCATGGTGTCAGGAACCCTTTGCTCTGCTTCTGGGCGTGCTGCTGATTCCCTTGGGCAAAACGTTTCATTCCTGCAGGCCCCTCTCCCCTTGCACAACTCTTACTGTTTCCATCTGTTCAACTGGTACCCAAGAAAACTGAGGTCTTATTTTTTTGGGCATCCAATGTAAAACACAGCTGAAAACACTCATGAGTTAATGCAATTTTCACAATCAAACCCTCCTCCTTAATGAGCTGATTTATTAAAGTTAGAAGAGATTATCCTAGCTTTATCTCACTGGTGTCTGGACCACCATGGCTACAGCAATGCTACTGGCCCTACATGCATCTCTCTTTCTTCCCTGCGGCCATAGCCACACAGTGACATTATCAAACGCATTGCAAAACCCAGCCAGGCTTGTCACTGCTGGACAACGAGCCACACTCTTCTCCGAGAAGCGTTAGGACTCAGGAAACTTGCATGGAGGTATTTATAGTGTAGCTGCTTCCTGGGAGGGAGGGAGACTTATTTCTGAATACCAGAGAGCAGAAATAGGCCAGCTCTGAAGGTGAATATGAACTTCTATTTGGGGAATACTGCATGACTGGTGTCGCATGAAAAGGAAACTAGCAGTGGGTAAAGCCAGCGCAGCCTCTTCTGCCAATCTCGCAATATCTTTAGGACCTCAGGGCCAGATTCTGCCCACTTTGTGCCAAAACCTGACCCGAATATAAGGAAGGCAGAATCTGGCCATCCATTTTGGATTTCACCCCATTTTTGTGCATTTAACTAGATCCATGCTAGGCCCCAAATGTTCCTTGGAAGGGAATCTGAGATGTTTTAGGTGCTGGTGCAAAGTGACAGTTCTGCAACTTGCAATCAGAATGAATATCCAGGATTGAGGTGGAGTTTCACCCTGCATTTGTGACAGTGGATGAAATTATGTATTGAATACTTTCTGCCTTTCCATTAGCTGTGCTATTATTGACTTGGACCAAAGTAGCCCTTTAAGCAAGGGCTGCTAGCCATTTTCACAATTCTGGCTTTTGATCATTGCCAGCTTGTAAATTCCTCCTTCAGAGGCTGAACCTGCTGGAAAGATTTCCAAGGAGTTGACAGAAGTGTTTTATAGAAGCAGCCCCTCTTTTCTCCTGGGGAATTATAACCCTATAAGTCTTCATTTTACTTGACATTCCAATTTGCAGCTTCGATGCCACAAGAAATGCCTTGGTTTTCAGTTTAGTGATGAAACTAGTGATATGGCAAGTGTAACAGAAAAATGAAGATCTGTAAAGGCCTAGTTAAGCTTTCCTTTGCTAATGTACATAGCGAGCCAGACAGGAAGAAAAACCTCTCTTCAGCTGAGATGTTTAGATATATACTTGATGTCAAACATGAAAGCCACGGAAATGCAACTGTGGAGTCTGGCTGTGAATATTGTGGTGAGCCTCGAACAGTGCGGTCGCAGAGCCTGATGGCCAGCCCAGACCACCCACAACTGCAGCCCGAGCGCAGAAGAGGATGATGTCCCCTGGCCAGGTTGGCTTGTGCACTCGACCAGGCAGCCGTGGTCTGCAGAGGCTGATGCAGCAGCAACATCTCAGCTCCATGACTGTCCAGCACGGCTCAGCCTCTGCAGCACTCACAAATGCTCTATATCAGCCCTGTCCTTGCAGCCTGATTCCCAAATACACCGTGTTGTTTTTACCTGCTGAAGGGACTGCCTTGCAGTCTCAGCAAGGACTTGCAGGTTTGCCATTGCTCTGACGGGTTGCCATGCTCCTGTTAAACATGCTCTGTGATGGGGCAGTGCTGCTCTAACCCCACGTTGCTTGGTGGACACCTAGGAACAATATATAACAAGTAGAGATGCTCTGTTATATTGATATTGATCATAACAGAGAGAGAGAAGCTCAACATGACCCAGCAATGTGTGATTGCAGCCCAGAAAGCCAACTGTATCCTGGGCTACATCAAAAGCGGCGTGACTGGCAGGTCAAGAGGGGGGATTCTGCCCCTCTACTCCGCCCTGGAGACCTCAACACAAGAAGGACATGGACCTGTTGGAGCAAGTCCAGAGGAGGGCCACAAAGATGATCTGAGGGCTGGAGCACCTCTCCTATGAAGACAGGCTGAGAGAGTTGGGGTTGTTCAGCCTGGAGAAGAGAAGGCTCTGGGGATACATTGGAGCAGCCGTCCAGTACGTAAAGGGGCTGACAAGAAAGCTGGGGAGGGACTTTTTACAAGGGCATGGAGTGATAGGACAAGGGACAATAGCTTTAAGCTGGAAGAGGGAAGATTTAGATTAGATATAAGGAGGAAGTTATTCATGGTGAGGGTGGCGAGGCAGTGGCACAGGTTGCCCAGAGAACTTGTGGATGCCCCATCCCTGGAAGTGTTCAAGGCCAGGTTGGATGGGGCTTTGAGCAACCTGGTCTAGTGGGAGGTGTCCCTGCCCATGGCAGAGGGGCTGGAACTGGATGATCTTTAAGGTCCCTTCCAACCAAACCATTCTATGATTCTTTGATAACAGAGAGGAAAAGGAAAGTGTAGAAAGCCTTATCTGTCCTCAGAAAGGGTGTGCTTTGCTGTTTTGTTTTATATTCTCTGCATGTGGGGATGAGTGCTCTGTCATCCAGCTGGAAGAGCTGGGGTTTGCCAGGGTGCAGTTGGAGAGACCAAAGCCTTACACTCACGTTAGAGCACTTCTTGCTCTTCCATCTAGAGGATCTTCCTTAGACCGAAGTGGCTGTGTGACAAAGTTGCAGTCACACAATCATGGTTGCAAATGAATTAATGGCTACCTTCCTGTCCTGAGGGATTCATTTTCTTTTAATATCCCCTCCTCTTTAGTCCTCTGAAATTTTTACAGGGAATTACATCTAAACTAAAAAGGAGATAAGTTTAATTGTGTAGGAATATTAGCTCCTATAGGCAAGATTTTCCCAAGAAGCCCAAGAGTTGGCCATCTGGAGAATTTCCTCTCCATCGCTCAGCATGGGGATAGTTTGTTACCTTGAGTAAGAAGAGGCAGGATTTGATTTAATCCACAAAACCCTCCTGTCTCCTGCAATAGCCCTGGGATGCTGTAAGCCAGCTGGAAGGCAAGGACATCCTACTGTGCTTCTGTCTTATTTTCTTCTCAGCCACTGGCAAATCAAAGCCCTGCAAGGGCTGACTTTCTAGTCTAAGAGGAGCTGTCAACCAGTCAACTGCTGGGAGGCAGTTCTGCCATGAATGGAGATTTATCTTTCACCTTTTGCTCATGTAACAGAGAGAACTTGATGCAGGGAAACATCCCCTTTCCTCCATCTCTTGAATCCCTTATTTCAAACTTGCAGAAGGCTTTTCAAGGGACTCCCTGCTTTCAGCAGTGGGCCTTTGGGATTTTGTATAGGGATAAAAAATTTTTCTCTTGGTGCTGGCTTTGCTCTTTGTTTCAAGGCTGTCCAACATGGGAACAGCACCAGTGCAGCTGGCCCTTGCAAAAATAATCTCTCTGAGCAGGTGCTTTTCCCAGTAGGCAAAGGGAGCTGTAATGCTATTCCAACTGATAAGTTCTGTGTCGGATGAGGGAAAGTGTTGCAATGCTGTAGCCTAACACTGCCTTCCCACTCACATCTACAAAGCCTTTAAATGGCAGAGATATCTGCTACCCAGCTGTGACCTTAATTTCTCCAGACCACTCTTATTTTCTGCTATGCAGAAGACACAGCAGGAGTAGCCTTAGCAATTAAATGCCAAGTGTGCCAAGAGTGGGCAGTCATAGAGACACATGCACTGGGGACCTTGTCCCAAAGGTACACCTTGCATTTTCCATGCTCTTTACCTTCAGTCTGCTGTTTCCCTCAAAGTATGGCTTGAAGTGATGAATCGTTAAAACTGGGATAACACTTTGGTTTTCTTTTCTCTCTGCTTCCACTGGCTGAAGGGGGAAGCTGTGTTGTGAGGTGGGGCCCCAGGGCTGAAGCTGGTGGCCAAGAATTAGCTCTTTGCCTGCGCCAGTCGCTGCTTTCTTTGCTTCCCTTACCAAAGGCTGGCGGTGCATTTGCTGGTGCACGAGGGAGGCTGTGTGAGGAGGCAGGGTGCCCTATAAAACTCTTCAGACTCTTTGACACAGCTGATGATTTATGTGCGTGTGCTCAGGTGCTAAATGACCTTCCTCTAGTGTTTGAAGCTTAGTGAATGAATAACCATCTCTCACCTGGGCAGGGCGGCAGACTTTGCGCATGTTGAGAGCAATGACGAAACCTCGTCAGGCTTCTCCAGCATTAAGGTGACATGAAAGCACCCTTTCCTCCTCTGACAGCAACCTTAGAACATGTACATTCCTTTGTGCCTTCTCCTGAAAACCCGCAGAGCTGATTTTCTGTGCTTTTGTTGCCTGCTGAGCCCTCAGCCTCACTGCACTCTCAGTCCTGGCATTTCTAGGCTGGAGGTGAAACCATCCAGATCTCCGGGCTCAACCCTCCATGAGCCTTCAAGGAGGAGCGCTCATTTGAGGCAATGGGACAGAGCTGAGTCTCTTAGCCCTAAAAACAAGAGGAAGGTGCCCTCTGACAAGACAGTGCTGTCAACTGTGGCAAAAGTCACATCTCCCCTAAGAAGGGGAGATCTTTCAAGGCAAGATGTAGGTTTATGCATTCAGGGCTGAATCTCCACCTTTGGGTGGCCACACAGTCACTAAGTTCGATGCTAGCTGTACGTACAGCTGAAGGGATGAATTTGTCTGCTGCCATGGTGGACTCAGCAGGCAGATGGGTCTGTCTTTCCAGGAAAAGGCAGCATTATCACATGGTCACCATTACATGGGATTGTGCCCATCTCTAGGTTCCTTGCAGGCCTTAGAGGAGTGCTGGCTGTCCTAGCCCACTGACCCTCTGCTGTCTGGATCTGCTGAAGCAGTCTCCTCCCAGCCAAAACACTTCCCTGCTATTGCATGCAGTCAATATGCCACTCAAGTGGACCAACAGATGCCTTATACAGCTCTGTGAGCTGCTGAATTTATGCTGATTTCTTTGTCCTTATGTGAGCCCTGTCTGTACACGCAGGTAACACGTGATGAGAGCTTTGCCAAGTGCTTGCCCTGAGGATGGCGACTGCTTCGTGCAGTGATGAGGGAGGGCACCTGCCTTCCCAACGCAAGTTACAGCCAGCCACAGGTCATTCTGTGCTGCCTGGTTTGGAGACTGGGCTGTTGCCACCGAATTAGTGCTACCAACACCCCAGCTGAGCTCTCAGGAGACTCTGAGTAGATGTGCCAAGGAAGGACCAACTCTAAAGAGCCTCCTGTGAGAGATCAGTTGCCTTTCACTCAGCACAGACTCAGAAACTGCATGATCTCTCTGTAAACAGAAACTGCCAGTCTTGTACATTGGCAAAACACATCCCTTAGTGACTTTGCACTCATACAGAAAAGTCTGAGTTCAAACAAAATTGACTTTCCTGCTTCTGTAGGTCAGATGGCTGCAAGTATACCAGATCAGTCCCCCTGTTGCCATGGGAATGCTGTAAAACAGAGCTTTGCTGTGGAAGATGGGCAGTGTTTGCTCCTGATCTGGCCAAAGCCAGTCACTTGCCCTTAGGAGCCCAGGGGAGCCCTGTGCCATAAGACAGCCTCTCAGGCAGAATTTAGGATTACAAAGTCTCTACCTGCCTTAATTAACAAGTTGCATAATGCTTCATTGGGCAAAGAATACCTGAATTGTGAGTTTGCGCTGAAAAAAAGCAAGTAGGTGGGTTAAAAAAATGAAACTTCTATAATTAACTTCAATACCTATGTCATGGTTTAGTTTGACATGGCATTTTGAACACATGTGCCTAATTCCACTGTGCTTTTTTCAGTCTCTCCTACTTGGTTATGTATAACATTAAGTAATAGGCAAGTCCATGTTGCACAGGAGATACTTGGGGAAGTGTCTGTGAGGAAATGCCTGTGTGTCAGAGGGCTCGATGACAGGCATCGTATGTGCCACGGATTGCATGGAGCATGTTCAGTGCCAGGCTGAGGTTGCAAAAGGAGTCCTGGAGTTCAGTCATACCCACAGGACCTACCTGTTCAGTCCTCATCAGGGACCATCTTTGACTTTCTTCCTCCTGATCCACACGGTTGTGCCTTTCTCCTGATGCTGGGTGTACTTGGACAGGAAATCCAGTCTGGGGAAAAAAAAACCCAACCACAGGAAGCTGCTTTGCTCTGCCCTTACAACTGCTGCTATTTTTAAATGCATATCTATATCCCAACATCACAGCTTAACCTTAAATGCTTTCGAAGTTTAGAAGTGGTCAGATAACATTTACATTTCTGTTCTGTTTGCTTTCCTGGCTAAGACTGCAAGCACAACCGCCACGTTCACACAAGAGGTTTCACTCGTGGCATGTCTAGCCAGGAACACACACAGTAGTGCCAGGGGACTCAACAGGACAGCCCACTTGTGGGAGGCTGCCAACCTTCATTTGCAAAGAGAGGGTTCAGACTGATGCCCAGATCTCTTATGCTTTTCCAAATTATAATTCTAAATATTCTGACAATTATCCATCACTAGACAAATACTTGCAGGCACAGTAAGCCAATTAGGTCAGCCTTATGTCGCTTTTCTGTGAATAATCCTCATTTTCATGTGTGTTTAGGACATTTAAATTCTCACCTACCTTTGAAACATTGTGAAGCTTGTGTGTCAAGGAGGAGAGTCGTGATTATCTGCTGTTGAAGTTGCCCAAAAGTCTCCTGCTTTGAACATGAGCTCTCCTTCGAATGGCAGATTGCGTTTAGACCTTATCACTAACTCTTTCCGATCTTTAAAGAGTCTCTAAAATCAGCTTACCTCTGTTTGTGGAGCTATCTGTCAGCTGCCAGCTCTCTGCCTCCTCTGTCCACAGCAAGTTCCCAGCTGGCAGCTGCCCCCCCGAGACCTCCCCACTATCCTCTCACTATGCCAGGGGCTTAGGGGTGGTCAGCAGCACCATCACCACCAGGTACTTGTGTCCTGGGACTTCTCTGTCATTGAGATGCTGCCAGGAATGCAATGCAGAACATGGCAGTGAGGAGATCTCTAGGAAAGAGACAGAGGATGAAGCCACCTAAACAAGCTCAGCTAAGGGAGAGGGAAGGAGCTTTGTGAAAGCCAGAGAAGGCACCAACAGCTCCCGCAGCCATCAGCTTCCACTTTGCCCGGCCCTGCAGGCTTGATGCCTTCCTGTTTGCAGTTGCAGCTTAGCTGGGAGAGGGCATGGAAGAGTGAATGCGGTCT
This sequence comes from Cariama cristata, assembly GCF_000690535.1. Classification (NCBI taxonomy): domain Eukaryota; kingdom Metazoa; phylum Chordata; class Aves; order Cariamiformes; family Cariamidae; genus Cariama; species Cariama cristata. The sequence goes on along the minus strand of NW_009628288.1, from coordinate 95,279 downwards.
GTGTTTGTGTATGCGTGCTGGGGAAATAGGGGGAAATGCTCCAGACCTTCTGCAAAGCCTATTTCCTTTGGGCTTCACAGTCAGAGATAGAGAAAAGTCTCTCTGCTGGCTGCAGTGCTCCAGGGACTGCACCTGCATATGGCCCGAGACTGCGCAAACTGCTTTAGGAAAGTGCTGGAGCCAGAACGAGCTTCTCATTTCCATCTTCACAACCCTGTGAAGTGACTCACCCTCTCTGAGAGTTGTTCCTGAGGGCAGGAGTGGGAGCGAGGTGTCAGAAACTGAACTAAAACAGAAGTTAGGTTTAGGGCCAAGAAAATGTTCTGCTGGTGCTGTGGGTGGAGAATGACACAACCTCCACAGACACAAGGCAGAGCAGCACAAAACCCAGGCAGCAGGGTGAATACGGGAGGGAACTATTTAAAACTGAAAGGCTGTGCTTTGGATTTTTATGTGAAAGACCTAATTATGGGGACTTAAAATCCTGTCAGAACAGCTACTTCAGATGATTGAGTGCCGGGTTGCTCACAGCATGGAGGAACATTCCCAGGTTGTTTCAGACAAAGTGTTTAAGGACCTGTTTCTTTATCCCTTTTCACACAGCCAAACCTTTCTTATGCCAACAGCTCATGGAGATCAAGGCTACTGCACTAGAAATAACTGCTTTGCAGAAGCTGATCACTCAACTTGGTTGAAAGATTTTGGTCTGAGTCTTTTGCTGTTGCATGGGACAGGGCAATGCAGGAGAGAGACAACTCTTACACCGGGGTTCAGCACAGCTGGATGCAACTCCAGCAAGAAGATGGAAGTTCTATCTGCTGCTTTTTAGGGTAGATTTGATTCAAGCCTTTAACTCCCTTCAGCAATAGTAGGAGTGTGTTGCAGGTATTATTATTGAGATGCTGCCAGAAAGGCAATGCAGAACATGGCAGTGAGGAGATCTCTAGGAAAGAGACAGAGGATGAAGCCACCTGAGCAAGCTCAGCTAAGGGAGAGGTCTCATCCTGGCAGATTTCAAGCTCTTGGGAGTTATTAGGACAGTAATTCAATAAATACTGCTCTGTGTCATGCTTTGCCTGTGCCAGCACAGTAGGATACTGTTGGAAGTAGCTATTTGCTGCAGAAAAATACCACTGTTACTGGGAACAGTTGTGGCCTTGTTTCAAGTGGTTACTTGCATCATAAAACCAAGATTTGCCTACATGGTGCAGCATCCTTCTTGGTTTAAAGAACTTCCCCTTCATTTTTTCACTTGCCTATCCCACAACAAAATACTCTCCTTCCCCAGAAGCACAGACGAGAAATCTTCCTGTGAGTCACCAAGACAGCTCCCGTATGGCACGTGCTCCCTTTCCCATAATGTCAGATACAGGATTTAGGTAAGGCCACACATGAGCTTTGATTTTAGCAGAGCAGAGGATCACACACACATCCAGTGCAAATCACTGCAGCTTTTCACTCCTGGTCCCTCTCGGCTGTCCGGCACCACCTCTGTCTGCTCAGGATGCTGTGCTTGGTGTAGGCTCTGATAGGAATCTAGACAGGCATAGCCCCAGCAGTGCAACTCCCTGTGAATGGGATTAAGCATAATTAATACTAACATGGGATTAAGCATATCTAGTCTGTCTGAAATTTCCAATTTATGTCTAGGAGTCTATGCCTGTACAGGTACACAATAACCTACCCACATTTCTCTTGCTGCAAAGATAATTTTGTTTTATCTTTCTCCCACTTTACCTGGGGAATAACGCAGTATTGCCCTTTTTACATAATGGAAAGGTTCAATTTTTAACCCCTTAAGCTTCCCCTTTATTACACAAAACAAACCCAGGTTCTTCAGCCTTTGTCATAGTTTTGAATCCTTTCATCATTCTGGCTGCCATGCTTTAGTCTCCCCAGTTTATCTATGTTCTTTCTAATTGAGCCACAGTGGTCTAGTTGAGGCTTTTCCAGTCTGGGCCAGAACAGAATAATCAACTCCTGTCTCACAGAGAGCCTCATATTATTGACGCATCTTTATTTTCTGATCCATTATAACTCCAGGCCCTCTTTTGCTGCACTGCTGCCAACCTGCAAGTTCCTTATTTGTCTTTGTGCCTCTGGTTCATCTTTCTCAAATTTAGTATTTTGCATGTGTATCTCCTGAATTAAATCTTGCAGAGTTTGGTTCATTTCTGATTTTTTTTCAAGCTTTTTGATCTCTGAACTTATCTACTGCAATGTTCCTGTTGCCAGCAGATTTTTAAAGTATACCACCTTGTTTATCGTCCAAACTGTTCATAGAAATATGGAGTAATACTGTACCTAAAGCAGAGTGCCACAATACACATTTTAAATGTCTTCTGAGTTTGATATACTGGCTGATCATAACAGATCTTTGAGGTCCATTACATGACATATCCTGTTCTATAAATGAAAACCAAACGTTTTTATAGAAGTATACTTTGTCTATGGTACAGATGGGGGCTCCTAGATTTTTCTGTTCTGCTGTCAGCATTAGTGGCAATCACAGAAATGATAGCACTGGCTGGCTGGGCAGCATTCACCATGCAGAGATTTCTTTGCATGAGTTTGAAATACCTCTCACAATGTATATTGCACCCTCTGGAAGAGCCTGGCTGGCATTTTTTTATCCTCAGCCAAGCCAATTTTCAAATGCCAAAACTTACCAGGTTCATGAAAGGACCAAGGAAAAGGGTGAGACTTCCCCAAAAAAGGTGTGGTGGTTTGTTTTTTTTGGTTTTTTTTAATGTCCTGAACTCACAAGCCAATGTGTTACCTTGCAAATGCTCAGAAAGGGTATTTGTTGCCTTTGCACATAAGCTTTTGGAAACCCTTCATGAATCAGACTGGTGGACAATGGAAAAAATTTACTGTATGTTAGCCCTGCTGTTGTGTTAATGGGTGGAGGTTGGGCAGCTGAGAAGAAAACTGCCTCTAACTTCTGTGCACTGGATCAGGTGAAACTTATTGGTGATAAAGGCAAATTGAGCCTTAACTGAGAGCAACCAAATATGCTCAGTGAGGAGAACTTCTCAGGGAGTGGGGTTGGCAGAGGCAGAGGCAGAGGCAGAGGCAGAGGCAGAGGCAGAGGCAGAGGCAGAGGCAGAGGCAGAGGCAGAGGCAGAGGCAGAGGCAGAGGCAGAGGCAGAGGCAGAGGCAGAGGGGGTTGGCAGAGGCAGAGGCAGAGGCAAAAAGGCCAAGGCAAAAAGGCCAAGGCAAAAAGGCCAAGGCAAGAGTAAACCTGGAGCATCATTTATTGCTGTTGAGGGTCATACTGCATATTCTTCTAGTGGCAGGGGGGTTGTCCGTCTTGCTCCAGCCTCT
>NW_009628288.1:88883-91853 GCF_000690535.1 Cariama cristata | reverse complement strand
TGGCCACCATTTTATGGTGGGGAACTGCCATTTTGTTAAACACTTTTAAATGTACATTTGTAACTCAAGTGCTTGCTGCTGCTAACGTGCTCCAAGCAGGACTTGTAGTTCTGCTAATTTGCAAGTCAGTGCTTGTTGAAATACAAGTTTACAAGAGGTGTTTATATATCCTGCGGTGCTCAGTGTCACTGATCCCCACGGTCTGGGGGAACGCCTTTCTGTCTCAAAGTTGAGAGCTCATCCATTTGCCTTGATGTAGTAACTTCATATTTTTAAGTAGGTTCTTAACTTTAGCTTTAATCATGACCCCTAGTTGGATAAATTGGGTATTATAAAGAGCTATGAAAGAAAAATAATAGGTGGGTGATCCTTTTTCTATGAAATATAGCAGTCCTGTCCATCTTGTGAAACCCAGGTTCTGGTCTGGTCCCAGAGCACTGATACCCTCTGGGACAGGACATAAATGTCCTTCCTGCCTTCTGGCACGAGCTGTGGCCAGTGCCTCAGTTGAGTCCCTTGGTCATCTCGGCCCATATTGCAGCCAAGTCTGGTCCTGTGGCTCCTTCCCTGGTTCACTGCTGCAGTGAGATTTCCTGAGGGGAAGCAGAGGAACACAGGAGAGGTGTAAGCGAGTGTCCTGAAGGGAATGGTGAGCTGCAGGAAGACAGTGGTTTTGCTTTGTTTGTGCATCATGTAATGTGATGGGATACTGAGACATGGCCAAGGGTCTTCAGCATTATTGCACACAAGTTATAATTTTGTCCTGGCTTTATGGAAAGCATCTTACATTACAAAACATCAGGTGGTTACCTTTCTTTTTATTCATTTCTGTCATGTGAAAGCAGGCAGACTGACTTAAAAGTTAGTTCAAAGCTGAGCAAGTAACTTCTCCTCTGTCAGCTTCTACTCAAACAGAAACAAGTTGCAATTTCTTACGGTAGAGTTATACTGCTGGTTCTGCTGTATGTTGATTTTTATACCAGGCTCATCTGCTCTGTTTTGAGCACCTTCTAGCAGTGAATTAAGTGTTACAACAAATTCTCACAGACTCTGAACACAAAGACATTTATGATACTACCTGAAATGGCAGAAATCTGCTGCGCAGCATTTCTAAACAAAACCCAAAGTACCCAATTTGAATGGAGAAGAGTCTCGTGCATGTTTCTCACAATAAACAGCCTTTGGACTGGTGTGTTAAAGGCAAATAGACAATAACAATAGATCAGGAAATTACAGGAAAAAAAATAGTAATTTCCAGTAAAAAATAGGACAGATTTGGAGCATTTGATTCAGTGAAGTCTGTTAAAAACTACAAAAGTTAAAATTCTGATGCAGGGTGACAATTTATCCTTTCTGCTCAGGATCTTCAGGCTCTTTCACATGCTGATATGACTCTGAAATAATTCTCTATCTCAATTTGGTGGTAATAAGAAATACAGATTTGTGGGTAACTAGCTTGAAGTCAGTGGTGCTCTGCACAAGAACTGAAAGCTTTCTGCTTTTGAAAGGGATCTATGACATCATATTTATATGCCCATAAATCTGGGCAGGTTAGATGGATTCAAATGAGGAAGGGTCTGAATGAAATACACTCTAGGATTCCTAAGGGCCAGCAAGATGAATTTCTAAACTATTAGGGTTTATTTTATGGAGCTCCAGGAGCACACAGGTGACCTTTGCAGCTTGGGAAAGGACAGATTTAGCATCCATCTTTAAAAGCAGGGAAGAAAGAGACCCTGTGAATTTGAGACTGGGAAGTCTCTTCTTCAGATCCTGGGAAGCCCCTTCACAGCCCCACCAACACTGGGGCCCTGTTCTTGCTCTACCACCTAACCCGGACCCTCACCTACCCCCTCACCCTAGCCAGATCAACAGGGCCAAAATGGACACCCACCACCTAGGGCTCCCATACAGAAGTGGCCAGGACTGAAAGCTGTTGGTGGCCCTCACCTTCCCTTGGCAGCCCTTGCACAATCCTGCAGGACCAACCTGCTCTAGCTGCTCCATTTGTGTCAGCAAAACTGCTCTGGCCTAGCGCAGAGAGTGGCTGAATTGCCTGAGGTGACAGAAAATCCAGACCTCTTGTCACTGGGGCTTCAGTAGTGTGTAGGTTCAGAGAACTCAGTCCAGCTTGTTTAGGCAGGGAAATTAGTCTGGACTCAGGTAAGGGCTGCACTCAGAAGACCCTTAACTGATCTGGAATAACTTCCAACCTGGAATATTTTTTTCCCCTCGGAAGTGGTGTCGTGACTGCTCTGCCCGTCGCTTGCACTTGGCAAGATCCCTGAGGTAGCTCTGTTTGTGGTAGGTTTCTTGATGCAGATTTTCACGCTGAAGATTTGTCCCAGCTCCAGCACTAATTTCAGCGAAAGGCATAGCTCTCTGAGGACAGGCTGCTGGTGTAGGTCAGGAGAGTGGCACCTTCCATGGCAGGAGAAACTGCTCCAGTGCAAATGGCAGCTTCTGATGCCTGCAGTGGGCCCTGATGCTGACACTGCTTCAGTGGTGTTTAGAATCGAGGGAAAGCCCCATGTAAAGGAAAGGTATTTCTGAATTTCTACTAAAGAATGGGATATCTGTCCATGGCTGGAGATACAAACCACATGCCACCATGTCTCATCCTATACAGATCTAAGAAATGTGAATGCTCTGAGAAAGTGCAAGTCAGCTTGGCCCTGATCAGTCATCTACCACAGTTTTAAAAAAAAATCCAGAAAAGTAGACCACAGCATTATTTCAAATACAAACTGCTGTGTCTTGAACAATGTGCTAAAATATCTCGACACAGAATGAGCCACATGAAATGTTCTATCATAATAAAAATCCCAGCAAATGAGGCAGTGAAAATGGCTGGAAAGGAACAGGGAGCAAACTTAGTGGACTGTTTTTTCCAAAAGCTGTTAACAACTTTTACTGCCCATACTAGCGCATATGTCAAATGCTCAGCTATATCCCCCTCCAAAGCTGCTG
>NW_009628288.1:76818-88852 GCF_000690535.1 Cariama cristata | reverse complement strand
GGAAAGAGTTTGAGCTCCATGGGAAACGCAAGGAAAATTTGGCGCTTCGCCTTTTGACTGCTGCCACTTGGCAAATTAACCATTAGTGGTTTTGGTTCAAAGTCATTTGCAGCTTCAAAGATTTGCATATGTTATGTGTCCCTCCCTGCTTTTTGTTCTGTGTACCTTGATGTATCATCAATATTGAGACAGTCGTCAGGGGCACCTGAAGAGCAGGTAGCACTGGCCAACTCCAGTAGACTTCTGTATGGAGTGAGGTTACTGCAGAATAAGGTGCAGTGTAAACCTGAAGCATCACAGCTGCCCTGGAGTAACTCTGCACAGGCACTGATTTCAGAAGAATCAAGGTGCTGGTAGCACTCCCCGACAGCTCTGCTGCTCCACAGTAGAGGATACAAAGGCCAGATCTTTTTTCTGTCTTGTTCCATTTGGTCTTGGAGAAGAAATGCATTTGTCAATATTTTTGTCATCTCTGCGGGGCTCTTGTCCCTTTTTCCTTTGCTCTCAGGGAACTGAAGTAGCGATAGGTGAGTTGGAGATCCACAAACAGGACTTGACTTCACTAAAGTCAATGGAGGGACCCATGGGGTTTTGCATGATTGGCTGCTGAATGATTTCTAGTTAAGCATGCAAAATAAGTATTTAAAACCACCTTCTTGTAACTATTCTGGATCTAGACAGCTGTTTTTAGAAACAAGAGACTTTTCATCTTACTGGTCAACTCCCCTGCTATCACAGAAATCTTTTATAAGCTTTTGAAAGAATTCAGCTTGAAAGTCTGTTTTCAAAGAAATGTTATTTTTTGCCTTTGGAAAAGATCCTGATCACTTTATAGGCAAGAAGCCTTCTAATTTTCAGCCTAAGTATATTTGTGGACAGTCTGTACCTATTTGTTCTCCTGCCAACACTGTGCTTTAGGTTAAATGGATCCTTTTCTCTCCTCTGTTTGCTTCTCCCTTCCTCCCTGCTGTATTTATAGAAAGCAGTTTACAGACCTTTTTAGCCTCTGTTTTCCTAGGCTCAGAAAGCCAAGATCTGGATGCCACTCAGAAAGCCGTCCTTCCTTGATAGATTTGTTCAGACAAACTTGCTACCAGACCTAGTTTCCCGTACAATATGCATATCTATAATATTTGGGATAGTCATTTAGCCCCTCATTCAAGTGCAACAGACTCCTTGATGAGATTCTTTTCCCCTCAGACACTGTCCTTTCCAGTCCTATGTGCTTATTCCCATTCAGCCACCTTACCTTGTCTGCACAATGAACCATGGCATCCTGGTTAAAACATGATAAAGTATTATTTTTGCTTTCAGACTTTGCCTATGTTATCCTTACATGTTACTCCACACACGTTCTTTGCCTTTTGTCCCTTTTTGGTTATGAGGTCTGGCCCAGGTTGGTGTGTGGTGTTGTAGACTCTTCAAGTCCCTTTTTTGCATACCTGAGAGACTCCCTGCTTGTTCCTAATATCCTTTGAAGCCAACCCTCTTCTCACAATTATCAGGCTGCTCTTCTGATATTTTTGCAAATAGTTAAAAGCCTGAGAATCTGAAAGATGCCCTTGTTCATTCAACAATGAGATTAAATCACCAGGAAAGTGTTGTGCTTTTGTTCGATCCCTCTGTAGTGCCTTTTAGCGAACCACAAACATGTGCGAGAGTGGTGCCAGATCACGATGACGCCGTTCATCTTGTCCATCATCATCCTGTCCCCATTTGGCATCATGTTCCTTGTGTGCCAGCTCAAGGATATTTCTGGCTTGCCTTAGTGTGAATGTTTTTCGGTCATGTCATTCTTCTAGAAGCAAGCTGTGTTTTTCTGGTGCAGTGACATTTCTGGGGGGCCCGGGAGGATTTTGTGAGAAAAGTCACTTACATCTTTTGTAAGCAATTGCAGCCAAGTTTTCAGAGCTGTAGGAGAACCTCTTACATTTGCCACACTGTGACATGACATCTCTCAGATCAGCATGACAGAGCTTGATCAGTACTTCTTTTACCCATGCCAGAGTGGCTGAAGGCTGAAAATCCTCTTGTCCATCCCACTTGGCATGGACTCTTTGGGTCTTGCAGCAGGTGGCTCCTCCTCCTTTGCTTTTTCTCTCTCCTTTATCCGGAGAGGAAATGCAGCATTTGTGACTCCTTGCCATGAGGTTGGATTATTTTGCTAAATCATAATAGGTGGCAAAATTTTCTTTGTCTAATTAGGCATTTATCTATCAGATTGCAACTTATTCCTTGTGACCATTCAGATATCTGTGAAATGTGAACCTCTGCTACTTTTACACTCTGAGAACTAGAAAAGCTAGAAAATAAATGTAATTCATTTCCCCTGATTTGAGATACCGCCCTGGGTTTCCTTCTTTGCCGATGGAGAGAAACAGATATTTCAGGGAACAATTCATGTGACCCAGTTTAGGTGACTCCTTTAGGTTGAGACAGACAATCCTAAACATGCCATGAAGGGATTTCTGGATGACTAAAGTGGATACATTTGATCAGATGAAGCTCACCTAGCTACTAGTGTAGTGAAAGAATGCAATGCAAGAGAGCTTCTCTATAATACTTCTATGGGCTTAAATAGTTGGCACTGCGAGGGCAGGGATGGGGACAGGGTAGACTTCTCTCATTTCTTAGGGGAATTGAGCTGCAGAGCAGACTTACTTTGCTCAATGAGCTGGAGGGAGGTGTAACACCCACACCCTGGCTCCATTCTGCAGTTTCCCAGTTCAGTCCCTCTAGCAGAAGACCAAACCTGGCCCCCTCCCTGGCTGCCGGGCACAGCATCTCCCTCTGCCCCAGGAAAAGTGGGGGGACACTGCCAGCTCTGCACTGTGGAGGTCAATCCCTCTGCAAGGGCATTTCTCCTCACATTTTAGGCCCATGGATTTCCCCAGGCCCTCCCCAAGCAGTAGCCTCCAGCCATGACCCCCATCCCCATACCCATCCCCTCCCAGTGGCCTCACGTGTCCAAGTATCTTCTTAGGTCCTCAACAGTCCTGTTCAAATGATGGACGGTTTCGTACACAGCATACATCTCTGGGTGTACGGGGTGACTGTGGAGGGGTAGAGGGCAACGTCAGCAGGACCTCCTTTGGTGGGGGAATATCGGAAGGGGCTGTTGTGCTACACAGAGGATGGATCCACTTACTGGGTCTTTGAGTGCTGTGAAGCCTCCAGGACGACAAAGGCTGCAGGCAGAGGAGACAGAGTGAGTGGATGGGGCATCCCTGGATGGGGCAGTGGGCACGTGGGGCCAGGGGGTGTCTTTGCAGGGCACCTGCCCCTCCCTGCCATGCTCCCTGGCTGGGGTGCTGGGGAGAGCCCTGTGTTTCAGGTTGTGCCCTGCCACTGTGGAGAGACCCTTCTGCTCCTTGTTCCTGGTCTAGAGGTATCCACCAGCCCATGTGATGCATTATCTTCACATTTTGCCCCAAAGTCATGAATCTGCCCCAGCATTTGTTGGAGAAGCACTTACTTTTTCAATAACTGAGGTCCTTTTTGGCAAAAGTTTGCCAAGTGTGTGATGTCATGCTGCTGTCATGGCTTTTGCAGGTACTTAATTGAAAATTCCCCCTTAGACATTGCTTTGATTATTCAGCTGTTTCACAGCCCCTCCTCATACGTGTTCGTAATGGCAGCATCCCTTCCCGAGTGATTATCAGCTGGTGGCAGGATACTTCACCAAACAGTGTATACAACCTGTGTTATTTCCCTAGGTGCTTGCATGTTCGTTATGGAAAGTTTGCTACTTTCATTACCTGTTATCACCACATCAACTCAAGCCCATGGACTTTGCACTTACTTCCATAAAGCAAGAGGTACTTTGACCAGGCAGTACTTCCATCATGGCCAAGATCACAAGGAGGAAGACACTGAACACCAGGATCAGGAACCGCAGGAGATGTAAGTAGGAGACAGAGTGCATGGAGGTGGGCAAAAATCTCATTCCCCAGGTATCAGACATCCTTGTAACATGTCAGAGCTTCCAACAGGCAAAGGATAATCTCCTCATCTGTGGAGCTAAGGAAACATTGTTGGTTCAGTTACTGCTATTAAAGCCTCCTCAAATCCTCCACAAACAGCTGTGCTTCTTTGTCCCAGGAAGTAAAAGGAGACACATACCCCGAGCCCACGTTCTCTGGTCAGGAAATCCTAAGCAAGATTCCTGGGTCTCTGAGGAAGCAACCATCATCCCAAGCCCTTGACAACTGCTGGCACAGCTAGGATGACCTCAGTGGAACCAGTCCACCAGCCCACCCCAGTCCCAAGACATGGCACTGTGCAAGCCAATACAAAGCCTGTGGCCTGTCACCAGGAAGGGCAATTTCATAGTTCCTGGCCTATGCCATAACCAAAGCTGTTTCATCATCGTAAATATTACTCAGTGGTCAGTGCACTGAAGAGAGCGTGACAGCTCTTGCATGGGCCAACTCTCATGTCTTATGTCTCGGTCACAGTGCAAATCTCTTCATCCTTTTGCAGGAAATAAGCTCTCAGATCATTGATGTGAATGAAGCAGCTAATCACAGCATAGTTTGAGGTTGCAGCCCTTCTAGTTAAACGTTCTTGCTCAAAGTTGTGTCAGCTAGAGGCAGTTGCCCAGGACATTGTGCAGCCAGGTTTTTAATATATCCAAGGACAGAAACTCCCACATCTTCTCTTGGTACTCTCTTTCAGTGTTCACCCACCTTCACATTAAAAGTTTTTCCTTCAGAAATTTCCTGTGTTTCTGTTTGTGTCCATTATCTCTTTTCCAGTCATTGGCACCACTGAGAAGTGTCTGACTTTGTCTTCTTTACACTCTTCCATCAGATATTTTTATATATTGGTAGATCTCCCATGATTATCTGGAAGTCTAGTTTACATGTATATTTGAACTCTTAAACTGTAAAATTATTTGTGGCCACGGACTCCAGTTTTGGAGTGCACACATCTGAAATGCACACATCAAATTCTTGCTTTTCAACAAAGTAACCATGTTGCAGTACACCAACTTGCATTTGGAGTACTAATACCATCAAACAAAAAGAAATTTTGAAAGTTTCAACCTCAACTTCATTGTTCCTGAAATCAGATCAGTGAATGGTAGCTAGGCTAACAGCTCTTTTTCTGTCCTGATGTGGTGCTTCTACCACAGTCTTTGATGGAGAAGCGCTTACATCATTACCTTCGGTCAGTTTTGACCTGTGCTTCCCAAGCTTTCTTGGTTGTGCCACTTCTGTGGCTTTTATAGGCAGTTTGTCAAATAGTCCCTGTTAAGAGTGGTTTTGATGATACATCTCTTTCACAGACTGTTCTTGAAGGTACTCTCAATAGCAGAATCACACTGTAATTGTCATTGAAGCTGCTGATACTCCAGAGAATTGTTTAAAGAAAATGTATATTTACCAAAGCGTTGCTCCTTGTCCTCATTACATGTTAACATCACATATGTTACAGGTTGTTAAACAGTGGTCAAAAGTCAGGCACATTGACTTTGTGTTCACTTCTGCAAAACAGTAGATAATTCTGACTTTCTTAAGAAATATGTGGGTGTCTTGCTGAATGAAGGTGTGGGGAGATTTTTGTGTAATACGTAAACATATGTAAGAGCTTCAAGACTCAGACTGGCTATACCTGGCCGGAGAAGAAGAATGATGCAGAAGTACTGTGGGTGCCTGTGGTGAAGGCTCCATGCCACGCCACACCATGAGGGTATAAGGGATTAAGTCCATGGTAGCCTGGGGAATCTCTGCAGTATGTTTCACTGCGCAGCATGAGCATCTCCAGTGATCCTCCCATCAGGGAAGACAAGTAAAACTGTTCTGTGGGCAAGCAGCAGTCCATTGTCCCCCACCTGTTTCCAACAAACTGTGGCATTAATGCAAGCAGTTAATCCAAAAAGTTGTTAATTAAATGTCCAAGTGATGTCCTGGCTATGAGAGAGAACTCAGGCAGGATTTATGAATTTTAGGGCAAAAATAAAATCAGGAAGGAGAAAATGGAGAAAGCAATACATTTTTCTTTCTTGGCAAGAAAACGTTCCATTGGATCTATAAACAAATGTGCATGAAGGCATCAGTTCTTCTAACAGATAAATAACAAAATATGCTCTGCTCTGGCTTGGTATTGTAGGAACAAAGGAGTAACTTCACAAATGTATTTCAGAACTGTGCGAAGGTAGAAATTTGACTTTAAACAAGTCTTCCAGGGTAGATGTTGCATGATTCTTGTAGATGTAGGAAGGACAACTTCCCTCTCATACAGAGAAGGTGGCTGGGTTGTGCTGGTCTTGTTCCCCTGAGACAGCATCAGCTTGAAGGGCCTGCCAGCTGTCTAAACCACATTTAATCTTTAGAATAGGTGTGCAAATCTAGCGAGCGTGCCTTGCTAAAATTCAATCCTATAAACACTGCTCAAAAATGACTGACCTCTTTAGCCTCTTTGCATAAGGAGTGATGGGGGCATGCTGAAAACCTCTGAGTAACAGGGAACAAATCTGACATGGTGGTGTCACTCTTCCTCCAACACTTCAGTCTCCTTATGTGAGTTCTGCACCATCAGGGTTTGAGGGGTGGCAAATCAGACTAAAGGGAGTAGAGCTGAGAAACAACATTTCACAGGTCTTTCAGGGAAGATCCAGCAGGGTCAGAGGAATACAGAAACATACTTCCTTGTGCAGCATTAGCCTGTGTCCTTCTGTGACTTGTGCACCACAACTATATCTTCCTCCGTTTTCCACAGTAAGCAGCAGTTCTATTCACCTCCTAATGACTGGCACAAGGCATGATGCTGTCCCACTTCTGCATCTAATATCAATCACTTGTATAATCACTGTTGCTGAAGTATTCAACTAGGAAACATTTGAACATTTAGGTGGGTTGGCGAGATAGCAAATATTAATGTGAACAGAGCTGCTGTGCAAGTTTCTGAATTGTTTTGGTAGTGAGATCAACGCTAATGCAAAGTAAAGGCTAGGCCCGCAAATGAGGAGCTACTGCCTCTTGATGTATCTCTGGGAAGAAGTTAGGTACATCTGACAACATAATGGAATCTCCATTGGGAAATCCAAGCACCTCACAATCCTCTTTCTTCACCTAGTGATTACAAGGTGAGACTGGTACAGTGAAATTGGGAACAGATCTACTCTCCATATTTCGAAAATGATGTTGAAAACCTGGAGAAGGTGCAGAGGAATCATTTGAGGTACAGCAGTCATACAGGAACTCTACAGAAAAAACTCATCTGGTAGAAGATTTTAAAGAGTTAAATCTCTGTGTTACAGAGAAGATGATTGAGGTCAGTACTATAAACCTAATGAAAGAAAAAATACTGCATATATATATAAGCCAAATGATCTATCAGAAAAAGACAACAAGAACCAAAAGCTGCATCGCTGACACTGAAGAAATTCTAGCCACAGAGCACTTATTTCTAAGAAACAGTGAAAAAACATTGATAGTGACTATCAGTGGGCGCAGAAGATGGCTCTTCTTGATTTCTGCAAGAATTAAGTCTTTCTGGAAGATACACTTTGTCAAGCACAAGCTTGTAGTCCTTGTATGAGAGTGGCTGACTTAAGTGTAAAGGGCTGGGATATTCCAGAGGCCAAAATGAATGTTCCTTTCTGGCACTAAATTTAGTGCATCATCACAGATGAATCTAGCTAACATTATTTATGAGCTCTGGGTTAATAACATAGATGTGCAACAGTGTGTAGCAATGCAGAGCTTATACTTGGAAAGGTCAGATCCATTTGCAGCACCTGATGGCAAACTTCATTAAGTGTGTCAGCTTTAAGTTTTCACCTTATCTGAGGGCTGATCCCTTTTTCCTTACTCCCTGTTGTACTTATTCCTACACAGGGAAGAAGATGCTTCAGCCTAACAGAAGGGAGCCTTCAGAGAACAGACTGCTTATTGGTACCGTAGTCAGTATTTTTAGAAAGAAAGGCTGAGAAATATTTAGATATGATGCTGCAACATGTAGGCAAGGGATAAACTTCCAGGGAAATAAGAGTAGATGGGACTGTGCAAATAATCAAGCAGTTGTATACAGGTCTCAATTCTAGTTTCTGTTTTCACAGAATCATTGGAATGCTGGTTGTAAGGGACCTCTGAAGGTCTCTAGTCCACCCTCAAGCTAAAGGCAGGACTATTGCCAGCGTCAGACAAAGCCATGGCTGGTCTGATTTACGCTTCATCTCTAAGGATGAAGGCTCCACCACCCCTCTGTATGGGAGAGATGTATTGTTCCAGGACTCTGTTATTTTCCTGCTTAAGAAGTTTCCTAGGGCCCAATCTGATCCTCCCAAGGTTCCACTTCTGGTCATTGCCATCCTGAACCTCATTATACTCCAGGTTCCTTTTCTGACTTAGTCATAGGAGGTTTTTTGAGCTAACTTATTCTTGCTTTCTTCATCAGTGGAGATCAGCATGCACCTTGTTCTTTGCAGTGTTACTGGAGATGTTACGATCTTCCAACATTAAATCATGCTAGACTTGAAATTCTAGCTGTTCTGCCCATGCCATGGTACAAAACTGCAACAGCTCATATATATGTAGGTTAGAGGAACAGGGTCCCCCTCAGCATCCCAGCACACTCACTGAGGAGAAGCCACAGACACAACAGGGAGTGAAAGCATGACTAGACTTGTGGTTAGTAGCACCCAGGAAGCCACCAGCTGGGACAATCTCGTTGAACGTGACACAGACACCATTGGTGGAAGTGCAAGCCACAGCTCATGCAGCAAATGTAGTACTAGGGGCAGGTTAAGCTTCTCTGTGCATATACTTAGGTCTCCTGCTCTGCGGTTGGAGGGTTTGGGAATCTTGCCTAGGAGCATTGCCTCCTGTGGGCATGGTGAAAGTTGATCTGTTGTGTGGATGTTGAGAAGGAAGAGAGGCAGGAGGAGACAAGAAACTACTCCACCCTTCCCTTTATCAAACTTGTCATGATTTTGCTGTATTGGCTGAGACCCTTAAAGACCCTCATTGACTGTTCTTAGCTCCATGTCCAGTGACTGTGTCATACTGGCCTAGGGCATGGGCTCCATAACACCTTACTAGGATGAGACAGAAAAGCTGCTCACCAAGTGTGCTGCTCATGTTAGGCCAACCAGCGTATATTGGCATGGTGTGAGGTTTCACGTGGGGTTCTTCACAGTTCTATTGCCATTTATATTTCTGCATAATCTGTGACTGGGAACCAAGTTACCGAGTCTCATAAGGTAGCACAGTGTGGGAGAACGGCAAGGGAATATGTGGGGGTGTATTTCTGAGATACCAGTGCTAGGTGGTTAGCTTCATTTTGATTTTTACGTGCAGGGAAATAGAGGTGTTTGTTGTTTGTTTTTGTTTGTTTGTTTGTTTTTTTTTGTCTGGGGCTTCTACACTGGCACACACTGAAAATTTCAATTTTGAAAAAGCAGAGACGGGAGCAGCATACCAAAGGTAAAATGACTTGTGGTGATGACTGTAATAACTGAAATCATGGATAAATCTCATAGCCTGAGTGACACCATGACTCAGGGTTAGAATTGGAGGATGAACATTTTCTTTGACAAAAGTTATTTTAGATTTTTGAAGAAATTTATTTCTTTTACCATAGTACGTTGTTTAAGATGAAAATTAGAGACATTATTTTGTTGACTGTTTTGCTGGGGTGTGTTGGGGAAGGATGGGGGTGACATGACCAAAAAACCCACCTCCAGCTCTGCTTATGAGAATTCGGCATGGAATTTTTCAGTGAGCAAGACTTAACCTAATTTATGTAGTTCTTAGGAAGATTAGACAGCTAGACAAATATTGGGAAAAGATAAAAATAAACATGTTTGAAATTTTAAACACATTTGCCCTGACTTACACTCACTTTTGTACTTGTCGCCCACAAACATCTTGGCAAACAATTTACTAGCAGGAGTGTTTGCTGAAAGAGCAATCTCTCGCTCTGTGCAGAAGAACAGTCAGGGAAACTGCGTTTACAGTCAGGCATATTAGAAAATTTGATTCTGTTCAGTAAGTCAGTGGCATTGATAGCAGCTAGTAGGTCCAAAATAGGAAACCCTGCACATTTGTGGGAAAGGAACTAAGACACATAGTGTAGTGTGCTTGGGAAGGGAGCAAGGTGCTGGGCCAAAAGTGGAGAGCATGTGGTCTGTCACAGGCAACAACTCAAATAACAGATGTAGTCATGACAATTATAACCTGTTCATTCTAAGCAGGAAAAAAAGTAGAAAGCCGCTAATTAGTCCCATCCAAATTGGAATGCAGATAGGTGTGCACACATCCCACTTCGCTGAGCAACTTCCATGTATTTATGAACTTAAATTTAATTGAAAGTCTGTATGTCTTAAAAAAGCCTGGAAATTAAGCATCCACTAGGCAGGCTTCACTAAAGAAGAGCTGTAGCGGAGGAGCCTGTTACTCAGATCTTACCAGTCTGGGTGCAGGGAAGTTTCTCCTCGGCTCACTCGGAAGCGTTGCTGGTTCAAGCTTGGCCTGGGGTGGTTTGAGGGATGCATGCACAGCAAACGTGGCCACCGCATAGAGGAAATGCTGGAAATCGGCTAATTCTGTTTCAGTGCCTGGTCTCCTTCTAGCACACGTGGCACAAGCACCTGTGTAAAGCAAAAGCAAATTGCACTAAGACTTCTATGGCATCTAGACAAACTTCAGCAAAACACTCAGCCTCCCAAACAAGTCTGCAGGCATAAATGGCGTCTTTGTGTGGTCTCTGACATCAGGCATGCCTGGCAACACTCTGTGGCTGCTTCTTTGAGGAGAGACAGCTGATTTCCTAGGGAAGCTCCTTGATAAAAGCCTTGTGCAGACTAATTCTTCTAGAGAGGGAAGTTGCAGGCAAAACAGGCTCAACTCGGGGAATTTTTACTTAATTTATTCCCAAACAGCACAAATTTCTGATGACTTATTAGGGTATCGACAAGAAAAAGGACACAAACAAGCACCTTTTGTCCTCCTTGCCCTGACTCACCTTAAAATCAAACACTTATCATCCCCCCTTCCTAGCCTCACCTTCCTGAGTTTCACCCCATGTTACAGTTAGCCCATCCCAATTTCTCTGGTGGCATAAGAGCCTGGGGTCATGTGTAGAACCATTTCTTGCTGCTGCTTTTTGCTTATTCATTTTCTCTGCCACCGTTTGCTTCTTTAGGTTTTTCTCTACTGCTCTTTTCTTCTAACTTACTTTCATGGAGCTGTTTCTTAGCATCCCCACTGTGGTGTGGGTCACCTATGGCTGCAGTCCCTCAGAGATGTCCCTGCATTGGTAGGTCTCTGCCATGGCCACAGTCCCTTGGGGGTGTCCCTGTATCGGTGTGGATCACCTATAGCCACAGTCCCACAAGGGTGTCCCCACATCTGCATGGGTGCTCATGGCTGTAGCCCCTTGGGGTGCACTTATCTGCTTTGCCCTGGGGACCTCGCCTCAGGCATCCATCTCCAGCTTCCAGCAGCCCCCAGTTTCATTTCTCACTAGGTTGGGTTGTGCTAGAGAAAAGCAAATTGTCTTTTGACAAATCTATCTAGCCATGGAGGTCCTCCTGGGCTGCCCATGCAGGATCTGGGCTTGCTTTTTCTCTGCCCTGGAGGATGCTGTGCCCCTAGGCTGAGCATGTGCCTTCTGTCCGTCCTTCATTGTATTCCCTATATAGAGGTATTTTTTTTCTTTTCATACAACTTTCAGGAGTGATATGTGAGATTTGCAAATTAACTCTAATGAGGGTCTTGGGAGACTTCAAAAGAGACTATTCACTTCAACAAATGACATAAAAGCATGTATTTGATAGAAATATCTGCATATTGTTTTAACAAAATGCTTATGAAAGGCACATGACTTTTATTACTGCAATAAACTGCTTAAGTAACTCTAGAATATGTTCAGTTGGTAGTTGGACTTGGGGGTACGTGAGGTGAAATGCAGATTTTAAAATCAACACCTTATCAGACATAAAAGAAGGTAGCATGCTCTGACAGCAGGCATTTCTAGAGGACTGCAAGGCCATCTCAGATAGTGGTACATCAAGTGATCGTAACGC
>NW_009628288.1:42107-76787 GCF_000690535.1 Cariama cristata | reverse complement strand
CCTGCTGAAAGAGCCCAGAATTAATACCTGACTTGCAGTCACGGCTAATATACATCTATAGTGGGGTGTACATACCCCACTCACAAATGACTGGAGAAATAGGGTGATCTGAGGGACAAATGGTATATTTGCAACATTTTTTTAAGAGCTGACTTTCTACAATTAAGTCTCTCATGTTTAGCATTTGTTTTGCTCCTACCAGGGAGCTTGTGAGAGTAACAAGAAACTGCCAGGGATTTTGTTGTGGTAAAGTGCTTACTTGATCTTTGCATTAGTGTTAAACTTCCCTCTGCCTGCTGTGCAAACCTAGGATATTTTCTACAACTTTCGTGACAAGGTGTAAAAGGAGACAATGAAATAAGAAATAAGTAATGTACAGGGACATATTTTTTTGGAAGTCAGTGTTGCAAGCAGTGTATGGAGTGAGTGTGGTGACCTTGAAAATGGATTTAGACCGGGTTTAGTGACTGTCCAACTGAACTGCAAGAGGGAGGCTGTGGGTAGTGGGAAGTGACAAGAAGCCCCACAGCAGGCATGGTGCGAGTGGGTTTAGCGGTGGGTGACGCCTGAGTTGCTCAAGGAGGAGTCCTCAGGACAAGGTTGCTGCTGTCTGGGAGGGTGTCTGTCCAGGCACTGCCTGGGCTGAAGCATTTCACTCACAGCCTGAGCATTTGAGTGGCCCAGAGGTACTCATTTAATACCTCCCAGAGACACTGCTAGCTTGTTTCGAACGTACTGAGTGCTCAGAAGCTCCTGTAAGGTCAGGCTTTAAATTTGAATCCTCAGGCCACATTTATTATTAAATGTCTAACATCCCAAGTAGAAAATGGTCCTTTTGCACTGAACTTCTGCTGTATCCTACTGATTCTATTCAAAATATGAGACAATTAAAGGTTGGACTCAATGATCCCAGAGGCGTCTTCCAACCTCATAGGATCTGTGATTCTGTAATTATTTAAAATAGCTAAGGCCGGGCTGTGTTGCTACTCTCAGTGACATTTTTGCTTCAAAATAGGTTTTTTTTTTTTTTTTCTACTATAACATTGGTGACACCCCAGCAGTCAGATAACAAGATAAGCATCATCCAAAGTGCTGATTATGTTTATGGAGTATATGGTCTATGTATAGCTTAGAGATAACATATGTTTGAGGTCTATATATCCTTTGAAAGACTCTCTGGAGGTCTGGAGATGTTATGCACATCTAAGAAACTGGTGGGCATGTACCTCAGCTAGAATCACTACTAAGAAATCCAGGGTTACTTCTAATAAGTATGCTGTGTGTGTCCTGAACATGAATTCACTGTTAGCTACCTTAAAAATAAAAAAGGGATTTGCCTGCACCACAAAACTAATTGAGCTAAGGATTTTATGTACCTTGGCTACATGTTTCTACCCCTTACATACAACACACTGGCTCATGCAAACAAACATATAAACCTGATATGAGATATGAGGAGTTGTTGTGATGAGCAGTGCGATAGTCGACTGCTTGAGGAATATATCCAGTTCTGTAGTAAATACCCTTAAGTGTGAGTAAGAAGAGATGAAGAGGGCTAAAAAAGCAGTAGAAGTGAACTTGTTCAGTCAGAGCATAGCACTGCCTCAAGTCCTTTTGTTGTTTATCTGTCATGCTTGTTCCCTGTCTCTGACTGTGCAGGGACTGCACTGCTGTTGGGACAAATCTCACTGTGTTTCTGAGCCCCAGACTTCTCTCCCCGGGAACATGGAGCTTTATCCTCCCAGATCTGGTATAAATTCCAGTGTGGTTAGAGTTACATGCAACACCAAAAATTAAATTATTAGACAAACAGGAAGCTAAGAGAGGAACTGACTGACAGCTTCTGAATTTGAGGAGCATAAGAATGCAGAAACGCATAAAGAGACGGAACCAACTGAAGAACACCAGTTTCCACTTCTGAAACCTCCTAGGACGATGGGCCGGACTCCTCTTTGGTTGTGCTTCTTTCTCCATTGTGAAGGCAATTGCTCCAAGGATTCCCTAGAATTTCTCTAGAGACCTGGCTGAGGGGTATTTCTGCAGAAAACTTCATCACTGAAAGAAGGCTTGGCAATACTATGCTAAGACCCAACCAGGTGATTTGAAAACCTCCTCGCATTGAATCAGATCTTTAGACCATCCTCTGCTAATGCAGTAGTCTAAACACAATACTGTATGCTGTCCCCTGTGAGTCAAGCTCGATACCCACAATGTTCACAGAGTAATAATTGCAGAGGATAATAAACTTCATTCAAAATTACTTTGGAAGAGCCCTGTCTTCTCTCTCCCAGGCTGTTTTTTCCTATCTGCTCTGACCAGCATAAACAAACCTCTTCTCTGTTTTGTATTTATACAGTCAGCTGCTTGGAGATACTTATCTCGGTCCCTTCTGCATGCAGGCTGCTGCTCAGCTCTGACACCGTCATGACTGGGAAGCCTTGCTGTGGGCTTCTGAGGAAGCTGCTGCAAAGTACATGAAAGGAGGCTAAAATCAGCTCTTAAGATTAAGATCAATGCTTTCTCAACATTTCGTAACATACTTATTAAAAGAATACGCACATTGCTTGTCCAGGCTGGTTTCTGGGAATGGGATGTGATGCTTTTTCCCTTATCTGCCTGGTTTTTCCTGCATAGACTGTGCCTGTCTGTCTTCAGTCAGAAGAAAGTGGCAGGTTATTTAACATGCATCCAAAAAGTGCAACACTCATCAGTGATTCAAATTGGATAATAGGCCATAATACTCAGGGTTACAGAGAGGTCAAAAGGAGAGCTGTTGTTCAAAAGGGGAGGTTTAATGTAATTTCTAACCATCATGTTCACTGAAAGATGATGATCCTGCTAGTCTACAGGACAAACGATTAAAGGCCTCCTGAATTGTTGCTCTGTTATAAAGGAGTTGAACTTTATCTGACCCTTCCACCAGGAGCTAAAATCAGTCAGATTTGCTGACTACATGCTCCTTTTTGCAGCTCTCACTGAGAAAAAGCAGAATTAAGGATGATCTTGATGTGAGTCGCATGCAGAATTTGGTACTCTTCACTGCTTCAAAGCAGAATTTTATATTTCCCCTTAGAACATTAAACTGATATTACCAAAATAAAAGAAGAAGAAAAAAAAAAAGGATCTTCATGCTACTTAAAGTATTAAAAATAAAATCTCAGGCATATATTTAAAGCAAGCTAACCTTCAGAAACCACTAGGGTTGATATTTGCTAGAATATCTGCCATTGAAATGTGAATCAGCTCTTTCAAGTGCCTCCAGTTCATAGGTTATCCTTATGATATCCTTATTAATTGTATTCTCTTCACATTCAAAGGAAACCTGCAAGCACACACTCTCACACACACACACGCAAATGTGTAACATCTTCCAGCAAACTCTGGGGATGTGGTAAAACTTATGAGGCAGGATTAATCTGGCTGAAAGTAAATACCACCGGTATGGATGTTTATATCAGAACTAATCACCCTGGTCTCCCTTTATAGTCAGTGGAAGGAAACAGGCGTTGCTGGAGTGTGATTCATCTTCTGCTAAAGTAGGTGTCTGAAAAGGGTCAGGCACCTGTTTCTCTCATTATTTTCAAAGGCTGCCTTTGCTACCTAGCTCAGAAAGAGACATCTACATTTTAGACATCTAAGGATGGGTGAGATGAGCATGCGTCAGCAGAGTGCCCTTACAGCGAAGGCAGCTGGCTGCATCCTGGACTGTGTTAGAAAGAGCTCAGCAGCAGGTCCAGGGAGGTGGTTATTGACCCAGCTTTGAGTAGGCAGTTGGATTAGATGACCTCCCCAAGTCCTTTCCAACCTGAATTACCCTGTGAACCTGCTCTTCTCTGTTCAGCACTTGTGAGACTTCATCTGGAGTACAATGTCCTCTTTTGGGCTTCCTGTTCCACAAAGGCTTTGATGAACAAGAGTAAGTCCAGCAAAGGCCACCAAGATAGTCAGGGTGCTGGACCACAGGGCTTGACCACAGGCCTGGAGCATATGTTGGATGGCTCAAAGAGACTGAAGGAAGTGGGTTTGTTCAGGCTCCAGAAAAGAAAGAGAAATGGCGAATCCTACGACTTTCTTCAACTGCCTGTGGGAGGAGATAGAGAAGACATAGTCAGACTCTTCTTAGAAATGCCCAGTGAAATGATGAGAAGCAATAGACAAAAGCTGGAACATGAGAAATTCCAATTAGCTATAAGGGAATTTTTTTTCACCCTGAGGGTGGTCCAACACTGGCACAGGTTGCCCAGAGAGGTTGGACACTCAAACCTCAACTGGACAAAGCATCAAGTGATGTGTTCTGAGTTTGCCTTGCTTGGAGCAAGCAGCTGCATGAGATGACCTGCAGATATCCCTTCCAATCTGTGTTATTTTATGAATCATACTATACAGATCTATATTTTTGGGATAAGGCTGGTCCTTGGTAGACTCTAGGTTGTTGCTTTCTCTTCCCAACTTCTATTCTTTTGCCTTTCTTGAGTTTATACCCTTCTATGCCCTGTAATCTAGTATCAGGCCATGATTCTCTCTTTTTTTTGGTCTGTTTTTGAAGGATGTATTCTCAACGCTGCTTACATGCCTAAACACCCCTCCTTTAAACATGTTTAATTTGCACATCCATTTGAGATGCCCTGAGCTCCCTGTATATTTAAGGAAAGCCGTCATGAGTGCAGATCATACAGCTGATTTTCAGATTTTTAGATGCCAATGTTGGTCATCCCTCCCATATTCAAACAGCCCTCCAAAAAAGATGTTTAACCCAGATAATGCCAGTGATTTGTTTACAGTGCAGCCTCAGTTACATTGGCATAACCAAGGACGTTGTGATGTATGGGACGGGTGTAAGGGAAACAGGGAAACAAGACATGCTATTTTACCACCAATGCCAACGTCTCATGGTATTCGATCCTCTGTTCTGATCTCCTGGTTTGGAAACAGTGATTCATTTACCCTTGATACTTCTGTCTAAAATGAAACTACTAAAAGGAAGCAGTTGGATGCAAAGTCCCAGCCAGCTTGACCGTATCTGAGGTTTGCAGTGGCAAAGCCACCATAGTGCTGCACCCACAGGGCCTTCCCACCCCATGCCGTTGGCCAAGCAGGTCCCTGTTTCATGTTTGCTATCTAAACATGCCTGCTTGCCATGGCAAACAGTCTACACTCAAAGTACAAAGTATTTTATGGCTGCTAAGGAAATGCCCCCTTTTTTCATTTACATGCTATCACACATCTAGAAAAGGCAGAACACAGTAATAAAGTCACGAACCCCATTGCTTGCCCTAACTGAATCTGATTGTGAGGTCCAGAGGCTTACGGGCAGGTTGATTTTGAAGACGAGGACAGCCTAAATGTAGTTCTGTACTGTGGGATAAGGCAGCAGCTCAAGTTCCAGTTTTATCACTTGTTTCTATTATCAGTCCCATGTGTTTAGTGTTTTGCGTAAAGTCCAAATTTCTGTAGACAAGCAATGAGTTGGGAGCCTTAGTTTAGTTGTTCTAAGAAAAAAAACCCCAAACTGTGCTTTTCCAGATAGTGCAAAAAGATGATTTAAAGATGATCAAAGAGCTTAATTGCCACTAGCTTCTCTTTCCTTTAATATAAGACATGCTCTCTGTCTTCCTCAGCTTAATATTTTTGTCCTAACTTTTGAAATCTTTATACATCATCTTCATAAATGACATCAGCAAAGCCGTAAACCTCAAAGAACAAATGGCAAACCCCAAATAACCAAAAGATATCTTAAAAAAATTAGAATTTTCAATGTTTTATTTAGATTATGATTTTCATATTAATGAGGATACATTGTGTTTGAGGAGGACTGACTCATGCGTGCTAGTTGTTTAGAGTTAATTCGCAAATTCTGAAGCAGCAGAGCTCTGAGTAAATTGTGTGTTAGTGGCACTTTCATTAGTGAATTTCACAGTACCAGGGTTTTGCAATCTTCATTTCATAAAGAGGACAGGAAAACCAAAACAAATACCAAAGCATCTGAAACAAGAAAAAACAAATCACTCTCTGCAAAAGTGTTATTTCCCTGTCCTCCCAGGAGTGCTGAGTTACCCATACTTAACAGAACACAGCATAAAATGAAGCAACAAGGACATTAAACTGTACGTAGGGTATCTCGCTTTGTTTATGACAAGGGACAATGTGATGAGACCTGCAGCCACCCTTCTTTTATCCTACAGGTGCTTCCTGGAGCAGTGAGTCTGCCTGTTTTGCAGACACAGTGTCCGTGCTTCAGAAGACAGCATAGGGGTGCAGGGAAAACAGAGCTAAAACCACGCACAAGAGGGATGTGAGCATGGGGACCGTGACAGGGTAGAGAAGCAAAACCTGCAGCTAACCTCTATATTGAACAACAGAGGGGCTGTGAGGTCAGGGCAGGAGAATCTGCGTTTGGGTGTGCTGCCATCCAAAACTGCACTGGCAGGGCTTGGCAGGAGGAAGGTCATTATCTGCTGTCGCTAGAACATTTCATGCCGATACTTAGTCTGTGTTAGTCACCACGATAACCCTCTCTCTTGCTGCTTAGTCCTTCGGCCTGCTGATGATAGCACCTGGTGCCATGCAAGAGACCTGCTGCGTCTGGGCACACCGTGCTTTGAACTGGACTCAGCTGCCTTTAGCCATGTTATTGCAATTTACAACTCAGAGCTTCCTCTCTTCTCATTGATTGTCCTCAGCTCAGTGGAGAAACTGCACCAAACATCCCCCGTTCTGACCCGTTAAGGGGTCATTCAAGGGCTTTGTTGCTTGCGGCAAGCTGAGCCGTTCCTGCAGTGTTTCTGACATGGGCTGCAGCAGCCACAGCTTTGGTGGGTGGCACCTTCATGGTAATAACAGTGAAACAGCCAAGCCCTTAATACCTTCTCAGAAAATTGCCTTTGGTGTGTAGTAGAAAAAGGGTTTTAAAGAGGTGGGTATAACAGAAGGGATTAAACACAGAGTTCATGCAATTCATCCATTTTGTGCCATGATCCTCTGTGTTCAAGTTCCAGCCTGGATTACAGTTGCTGGAGGCTGGGGTTTCTCATGAAATTTTCAGGCTGGCACCGAGTGTTACAAATAGTTGGATAAAATTTTGCATACAGGTCCTGGTTATGTAAATTACAGAAATTTAATTAGTTGTTGTTCAGCCTGTGCTTCTAGAAAGGAAGAGAAATAAATGACAGGCTTTCTGGAATAGTCAGAATAGTGGGCCATATTTGATCTGATGTGATGCTATTGTCTAGCTGTGATAGGACTTGAGTCTCCTGTTTCGGAAGCTCCAAAGTTTAATGAGGCGTTACCTTAGTCACTGTGGGAAGGGTGCAGTGAGAGTTAAGTGCTGGAGCGCTTGATATGTAGTCATAAAAGAAGTGTAGAGAACAGTTCTTTGGAGCAAAAGAGTTTGGTCTTTTATTATAGCTTTCACTGCTCACTTGTTCTGTGACTGTACAAAAAAGTCTGCAGGGCAGAAACCATTTGCCAGCACATTACTAACTCTGAAGCTCACCTGGATTACTCAAGAAGTCCACATCAAAACTTGTCTTCAGATCCAGGGCAGACGTCAAGGATATAATCAGAAAGACCTTATCCCCTACCTATCACAAGCTTTAACCAGAGGCTAAGCTCTCCACTATGCATGCCCAGACATAGAGCTGGCATCTAACCACATGGTTGTTTTCTTCGCGGAGGAAGGGAATTATGCATGGCATAACGTATATGGCATAATTGACTGCTGTTGTCAATGATCTTGTAAGAGTCTACTGTGTGATTAAAGTACGAAAAGTCTTGCTGTCTCCGTGTCCTTCTAATAATACAAAGGATGTTAACTTGACTAACAAACTGCCCAATAAATTAATAAAATCTTCTCTCTACTAAAGTACAGACAGCGAGGTGCCATGATAGTTCCTTGCACTGAGAGAGAAGCACATCTGATGACATAGAAACCTGCTGCAGCTGTCCTGTTGGACTTGAGTCTGGTCTACAGGTGGAGATAAAGAAACCTTGCAAATACTTCTGACGGCACTGGTTTGTCAGGCTGCCCAGGTCACTGCTCACATAAAAAGCTAGTTTTGTCTCCTATGCTACCAAAGACAATAAATTTATGAGAGTTACTCCAATCCAGGTCTAAAGTCTGGTACAGGATTCTAGAGACCTTGACGGTGACAATCTAGTTTCTCACTTTCTAGCACAAACTAAAAAAATGAAAACCGCAGCAGCAGCAGCAAAACTCCACATCCCTGGAGCGGACAGCGTTGGTATAAACTGACATGGAATCTGGCTTACAAGGATCTTGCTGAAAGGAAAGAAAAAGGGCTTCTCATCCATCCATCCCTCCTGAACGATTTGTCCCTCATTCCTTCTTGCAGCCCCATATCTTGAGCAGTGTTTCACTCTGAAGACCTAAGTCACTGCTGAAGGTCTGTCTGCAGCCTCCAGGGCTAGGTTCGTGGACATTTGTGTGTGATTGCTTTAGAAAATTGGATGCATTTTTCCAAGTTGTTTTTAGTCAGAGACCAAGCAGCTGTTTATTACTTTGGAGAGACGTTGTACGTTCTCCAGCTCTCATCAAAAACTTTATTAGTTTTTGGTTGCCATATGCGAAAGAAAAAAAAAAAGAGTTCTTTCCCTCGTCAAACTGTGAACACTTAAATGGAATAGCTCTGGATTTTGCAAGGAAAATGCTTGCTGGAGGAGAAGAACAGCCCTCTGGTCTCACTTAGCAAACTATGAGCTTTGAGCAATATCGTGACCTCTGTTGAAAAGACAGTTGATTATTTATACTATATTTCTGGAACAGTCTTCATGGATTCGAAGCTTACTTACGTATGTAAGTAAGTACAGTGCTAACCAGCGCTTGGAGAGCACCAGGTGATAATGCATCACTAACTGAAGAAATATAGCTCCCAGGAAAAAAATGGTGTCCTTGAACATTACAAAGTTTACTGCCACCTGAAAGCAGGCTGCCTGTCCTTCTCACTAAATTCCTAGGTAAGAACCATAGCTTTTCTGCTTGATCAGGATCCTGTTCCCATAGGATTTGGAGGAGCCGGAGAAGTTCAACAGCACTTGGTGTCTCCACTCCTTCTTCATCTGGGTAAATGGTTCCTTTGCTTCTCCTTTTGTCCCTCCAATAGCCAGCCTGAGAGAAGGATTCACCCTAAAGCTGTACCCCTCCCATTCCCCATGAGAGCAAGGGGAAGGGTACAGAATGGATGGGAGAAGAGCAGACCCTCCCAAACTGCTTCTCTTCTTGATGAACACACGTTGTAGTACAGAAATGATTCAGGACTGGGGTAAAATTAATTGCTAGGCAATAATCAGGCAGACTTTGGAGTGATGAAGGCCTTTTTCTACTGCAGCCACTGACTGACTTGTTTGGGCAAGGTTTAGATGGCTTTCAAGTTGCTACCTAGAGCCTCTTGTTGCCTAGTTCCAGGCCATCAAAGATATCTAGGCCATAGAAAAATGCAGACTCGGGTGCTTTGGAGTTTGGACTGGTTGAACACGGGCCCTAGCTGAAGTGGGATGCATCCTTTGCTCTGTGTGATACTCATTCCTGAAGTTAAAATGCCACCATAAGAAACCAAGTTAGTAGAATATCTTCATATTAGTCTCTCTC
This sequence comes from Cariama cristata, assembly GCF_000690535.1. Classification (NCBI taxonomy): domain Eukaryota; kingdom Metazoa; phylum Chordata; class Aves; order Cariamiformes; family Cariamidae; genus Cariama; species Cariama cristata. The sequence goes on along the minus strand of NW_009628288.1, from coordinate 67,183 downwards.
TCTCTTTTTAAAAAAATTTGCTTTTATGTGAGCATGAACTCTTCAGAATTATGCCCTTCTTTGCATTTACAGGGCTATCAGGTACAGCTAGACTCTGTAATGTCAAGGATCTAGCACTGATCAAGGTGTGAAGAGTTTGGTAGAAAAAACATAAAGCAGCTGGTATCTTTTCGAAGGGGAAACATTAATGCTTAGAAATCTTGGGGAACACCCAAGATCTCTATAAAGTCAAGGAGTATGAGCAAAATACCAAAAATTTCTGCTGAAATGGAAGAGAAAAAGGCATTTTGGATGATGGATAATTCTGTAGGAGTAACATTCACCAAAAACATTTCCCTTATTGATTTGCACTGGGAGTCATGATGTGAAACTTTCATTTTTCAAGACAATTAAGGCAGTATGAATCCAGATCAATCAATGGAGTTGAAATTCTGTTTTTTCTCAAATCAAAGACAACATTTCTTTGAGATCAGATGGAGCTAGGATTTCCTCCTGGGACTACAGTTTGTGTTGTCAACAACCAACAGCCAAGCAAACTGTAAGAAAATATATACAATTAGGCTGTTATCTAGGCTTTTCCTAGATAACAAGGTATCTGATCTCATCACTTCATGCTATTATTGGCAGGTTTTGTATTGAGCAACAACAAAATATAGCCAGATGGGGCTGTTAGTTTAGTACAAATACAGCAAGGATTCTGTAAATATGCGTTGAATTTGCCTTGACTGAATTATAGCCACTTATATTTCCTCTGTAAGAATATTTGGCAGAATGAGTTAACTGTGGAATTGTTTACTGACTTTTAAGCAATGATTACAAATCATGCACATAAAGTGATTTCATCAATCTGGCACAGGAAATATGGACCTGAGAATGACTATTATCCAGTCAGAGAACACAAATACGCTGTTTAATGTGTGTCCCCAATCTGAGATTCTGTTTATAGAATACAAAAAAACACCTCTAAAAGAGCTATAGGAAAGAGCTATTTGTGGAGAAAATATACGAAATAATCATCATAAAAAAAAAAGCCACAGGCACTTTTCCTTCTGCCTCCAAATTCCCAGAAGTACTTTGCCAAATCTGCATCTTGTTCACTATTATACTTGTATGGAAAGTTGAACTGTGATTTCCTGTATTCCAATGCAAAGTCACAGTGCTGCTTAGCTTCTGAAACCCAGTAATCTCAGATCTCTGCATGAACTGTTGATTTCCGTGATTTACTGTTTGCCTTAGATTGAACACTGATGCTATCAGTAAACTGTTGCAGCAGGGTTTATCTCTTTTTGCAGTCGCCATGCATTTATCAGCCAGCTGTCAGTACGCACAAAGGGAATTCACAGACCTACAGATAAACACAGGATCACAGAAAATAAAAGAACATACCCATGCCAGTGCACACTCTTCTCTGCACTGCAGTGTGTCTCTGCAGGTAACTACATCCCTGTTCAATAAAGCACATACATGTTTATACATTACGGATTTCAGTGGAATTTAACAGAGCAGTTAAGTCCAGTTGCTGAATAAGGAGTATTCCAATGATTGAATCTATACTATTAGTTGCTGGGTAAGTCACCTTTTGGTGCTAATGGGACAAATATGAGATAGTCTTTTTGGTTTAATGTTTTCTCTTTCAGAAGTAATCGTAAGATGTGCATGGAAGTGCACTTCTCCAACAAATTTAAGTAACTTTCTTAAAGTAGTTGAACTCCTAAAAATAGAAAAGGAAATTCTCAATGTATTTCTAGACCAAAGATACAGAATAAAACTACAGAGTTAGAGTGGGTGGTTCCATCTTTTGTAAATATTTTAAGGTATGAAAGAGAATTTTGACTTGGAAACATTTACATTAGCAGTTACCAGTTTCCAAAAACTACACACTTAACGGTGACTTGCACAGACTCCTAGAGTCCTGGTTCCACCATGTAACAGAGACAGAGAGGAGCAGATCATTTGATCAACCTCTACATAGACCATCCAGAGTTCAACCTAGATTTGAAGGCATATTTCCTTCTGGGGCGGTAAATGGCCAATCCACGTCCCCAGCCTGGAGTCCTTGTACTGCACTGTTGTCCCTTGCACCATCACCTCCAGCAGGAGGAAAGTAGGAACTGCTGAGATGTTTTATGAGTCTGGGGGCTACCCCTAGTTGATACCTGCCTTTTCCCTGCAGTGACCATAACCAGAACGGCTTGGCAGCAGAAACCTCCTCTCCTGATCGACAGAGAACAGAACAGAAAAATATGCCATTTTCAGACACATTATGTGTGAGGCACTTGCCTGTTTGAGAGGTAATTTCTCAGCAGCAATGCTTGGTAGGCTGTTGACCGTAGTGCAGGCCTGTGGGTGAGGCAGAAGGCTGAGTAGCAAGAGACAAAAGGAAAGCGAGCAAGGTGAGAATGGGGATGACACATTTGCCCTCTGCTAAACCCTGCCTGACTGCAAGTGGCTGATGCAGAGCCCCTTTTCATCCTGCTAAAAGGTATAATTGAGCCGGTGCTTTCAAAAGCAGTAGAAGTTGTGCTATCTGAGTTTTAAGTACAGAAAATACTTTTTTTCATTCAGTCTGTTAACAGCAGTGTTTGTCCTACATAAATGGCTGCAGTATAGATGGAAAGGAGCTTCTGGGAGGGTCTATGCAGAAGACAAGTAATTACCTAGAGACAGGCTATCCCTGTGCTCTGGTATGTTGTAACTCACTGTCGTGCCACAGCGGTATTTCAGATGATTACAACACAGGACTGTACATTTTTGCACATATATATTTGCTTGACAAAACAAGCCTTTATTCACACATGATGGGTAATTGCTTGTCCAAGCATCTCATACAACTGCACACACACTGGGTGCAGACAGAACGGGCACAGAGGCCCTTGCATAAAAATGAGAGCTCCCAGAAACATGCTGAATGGATTTCTACTGTACATGCCGTCCTATAATTGTACTCTCAGCAGTGTGTGTGTGGAGTTCCTGGAAAAGCACTTGGGAGGGAGGGGAGGAAGAATAAAACAATATCAAAGAAGAGCCATGTGGTGTTGATTGGCTTGGAAAGTCATCTTGCTAATTGTTTGCAGGATGCATACCAGGTTACTGCAAGCCAAGAGGCTGCAGGGTTTGTTGGACTGAACCAAAAATTACAGTGCTTTCTCCTGTCCTTGTATTACTTGACTGATGGGAGTCTGACATCCCCTCGGGCACTTGCAGGAATTAGGAACTGGTGTATACAACTGCAGGGCGTGCTGCTGGTTGGGCTTTGATCAGAGTTCAGCCTTTGTTGTTGAAAGGAGATATTTCATCTTGGCAGATTCAAAACGGAGATGGTCTGTTCAAGGCTGTTGCCACAGGACTTGTATCCCCTCCCATTCCCCCAACAAAAGATGAACAAAAGCAAATGACCAGCCAAATTATGTTTTGTTTCCACCAAGTACACTGTTATGAGTCACTCATATATTCATTATTACCAAGTCTGAAAGGCATCATGCTGGGCTGATTTCAGAGCAGTTCCCTATTAGCAGTATTTTTTAATATGAGTATCAAAGTTGACTTTCAATTACTGCCTGTGAGCTTAGAAAAAGACTTAGCATTGTACATCTTAAGTTCATGCCACTAAGCCTTGTAATTGAAGCCAGCCAACTATTTGAGAATGAATAGTGAGAACCTGCCTATCCTCTGTGTAGATCACCCTGTATATGTGCCCAGTGCTGAATGCTTTCTTCTGTCACCAGTGCTGTTGGGCTTAGCCCACAGCTTGCTCCTTGCTAGCACATGCTGGACTGGTGGATGCTGTGGTATTTCAGATTCTTTCACGGCAGATGAACCAGATTCAAGGATTAGGTGGCAGTGAAGGCAGAAAGGCACCAGCTAGCCTTGTTCTGCAGTGCTGGATGGAGATCAGGTGCAATGATAGCAGACAGGAGGCCAGCTACGACTGACTCACTTCATTCAGTCAGTGCTGTCTGTAACTGGGGGTAAGGCAACCTGCGGGTTGTGAGGGGTAATTCTGGTGTGGCAAGCCTAAAACCAAAGTGATAGTATAGATCTGGTAGATCCCAGATGTTTCACTAGGTGAGAGGAATGGCACTTCTGGGTATCGATGCTCATTGTGGGATCTGAAAGCTCTTACCTTCACCCTGAAAGCTCTTTCTCACCGCTCATCTTCTCAGTTCTCCTAGGCAGTAGGAAATATTCGTGAAATTACTTCTTACTGCCCCTTGAGTGGTTCCTGCCCTTTCTGCCTCCTGTTGAAGTTCCTTGTCCTCAAATTAAGCTGTGCTCCAACAGCAATGTGGGAGTGGAGGAAATTTGTGCCTTCCTGGATGCCCCTGGCATGCCACGCACGGGTGCCATTTGTCAACCCCTTTGCTGTTGTCTCTGGTGTTCCTGGAAACTTTCCTGACCACGTCTTCAGATTGACAGGGCAGATGCTACAGTTGGGATATAATAGATTAATCATATTGAATAAATGATTTAGCCGTTGAGCTGAGACATAGTGACAGACTCAAGAAATAACTCTTCATTTCATCAGGTAGCCAGACACTTTGATAGATGGGGACTACAAGGTAATTCACTGAGGTTAATGGACTGTTATGCCAGAGGCTGACAAAATGAAGACTTCACCAGTTAAACCAGATCCCAGGGATACTTATATTTGGTGCCAAGTGGGAGCTGGAGTTAGCTGTCCACAGAGTCATTGAAAGACATATCTTAGCTGAGTTGAGAATGGTTGTGCATTACAGCAGACCAGCCTTCCCACTACGCTTGGAGCTCCTGGAGGGTGCAGGTGTGAGCAGTCCTTAGCTTAACAGATCACTGCCAGGTATATACCCCTTTCCTCCTGTTCCCTGGGTGCTGCTGAACGTCTTACTGAAATTCTGGGTAAGATGGGGGTCCCTAGCAGATTACACAGTCACATAACTACAGATGGGTAAAAGCTGAGGGCATGAGACAGCCTTGTCCGGTTATTTGGGATACAACAGGCAAAGGATGTTCCAGATCCATGAGGAAAGCAAGTGTTAGCCCTAACCAGAGGTTTCTCCCTAACAATATTAACAAGGGTTCAGATGTAGTGGCTGGCACCATAGAAATTTTTTTAATGTTTCTGTCAGGGCACTTACAGTAACTAAGCATTGGCTGTGAGTGTTTGGCTACCTGTTGCACCCAAACCATTCCTTGTAGACACTAAGGGGACCTCAGATGGTAACCAGCCTCAGTCAGCCCCACCAAAATGGGTTTCTATTTTGCAAAAGAGGTAGCAAGCATGGCCTGACCCTCACACCCCATCATTAAAATTCCTCGGGAACTCCAGCCCAGCCAGGGGCAGATTCCAAGTGCTGAGGGTGAGGTCATGTCTGCAATGAGCCCATGACAATAATTGCCATTATATGGCCCTATTTATTCTCTGAAGACACAGTAATGTTGCTGCAGAATGAGGCCACGGGCAATAGAGAAGGCCATCTATTTGTGATTTTATGGTTTTATGAACCTGAAGTTGTTAATCTGTGGTTTCCAATTGCCTTGGTCCAGCACAATGGTAACATATCATGGATTGCTGAGTTCTAGTTTATCAGTACTAATAAGTAAAAAAGTTAAATTTTTAAATAAATGTAAAGAAGAGCTGAAGAGACTGAGTACTTGCATCCAGCTTGTCCTAACAGTGTGTGTTGTTATAGTTTGCAGTTGGCTTTTGCAGTATTGCTGTCCTGCCACATTTTGCTTCCAGGTGGCTTGTAAATTGTTGTCTTCAGTAGCACAGGGGTTTGAAAAGTACTTGGCCAGGATTTTTCAGAGGTCAGCTGAGTTTCGGTGTGCTTGAATCTGAGTTGGATGCAGAACAGGTTTAGGGCTTAGGCCTGGCTCTAGCATAAGCACTTTCTTTTTTTTTTTTTTTACTTCTGTTCTCTCCCAGGTGAATTTACTTTTCTTCTTCATTGTTTGCTGCATTCTACAAGAGCTGTTATTCTGTCTAAATAAACCTGTGTGCTCCTGTTTAACCTGAGTAACAAGAGATTAACAATGGGACATATTCAAGAAACGTGCTGGGTTTTTTTAGCATTCATGCACTTTCTATTGAAGTTTGGAGTTCCCGCATCACCCATGCATGGACCTCAAGAGTGCTCTGCCCTCTTGAGTTGCGTTTTCCTTATTCTTTACCTTCTCTGTCCTGCAGGGAAGGAATGAAATTTTAAAGATTACTTATTTACAGTTTCTGTAGGTACAACATCCTTGTTGCTTTCCTGTGTGCTTCCTTTCTACTACTAGACAACACTCCTTAAAGGAAGGACTATGATCAGTGACAATTCTTTATTTTTTTACACTAAAATTTACAAAGGTTTGTTTTCAGAGTGCCTTTTTAGTACACTACAGAAGCACAGGGCAAGCAATTGAAAGAGTAAGTTAGTAAGAACTTATCATCAGGAGATGAAACCTAAGTAGGAAATATAATTAAGGCAGCATTATGTAGCCTAGATTTTTATCCAGTCATTCCTGCCAGTTTGTTTATGTTCTTCAGAGTAAAAAAAAAAAAAATAATTACTTCTTTTAGCACCTTTCTGTTGCCAGTAGCCACACTGGACATTTAAAACAATATGCCAAGTTTGATCCCTTTTATGCCAGCAGAAAGCGGAATTAGCTCCAGGTAGTCTGTGCAGTGAGTCTGGTTAAAGGGAGAGCAGGAGGATGGGCATCTCTCTCCAGATCCTAACTTCTTTCTCTGCTTCTTAGGTGGCTGAGTGAGGAAGTGATTTAAATGAGTTGATGACCTAAAAATAAATATCCTTTCATGATATATAAACATCTGCTCCCCCCTCCCCTCTTGTGCTGGCATTATCAAGGAATGCTAATGAGGAATTTAGAAAAGCTTTTTAACATAGATCACAACACTCATCCTGATGGGCTTTACGCAATTCTCAGCTGCTGCATGGTTACTCAATGTCCAGCTTTTTGTAGTGAAAGAGACATTTATGGCTTTCTTGTTTCATTCATTCCCCTTTCACATAATGCTCCTTGAGCTGGCTCTGAAGATAAATTCTTCTTAAGCCTTTAAACATAAATCAGAGTTCAGGGATAATGTGCCCTCAGAAGATGTCAGCTGTCTATAGCTAGTGTTTGCAGCTTTAACAGCAGTGAACTGCTTACTGCAAATTCAGAGAAAGCCTCTTTGCTTTCCACTGCAAATTCTTTCCCTGGGTCATTACAGATCCATGGAAACAGTGCATATGATGCCGTAAGAGTTAAAGTTTTTAATCTAATTTTACGTGAGTCTCTGCTTTGTTGCCATCCTTTGTCTGACAATTGCTGTGTAATGCACAGGCAGTAATTGCAATGCCATTTGTTTCACTGAATTCATTAGCGTGTGTGTGATTCTGATCTGATAAAATACATGTCTTGTGCAAAACATTTAGCAATAGACATGGCCTTAGCCTTGAGTCTTATGTCTGGTCTGCACTTCACATTCCTGAAGGCTTGTTGCCATTTAATTCATGGCTTCGATTCACATTTACATTTACCCGAGAGAAAAAAGAGCACCCACTCACAGCTTGGGTGCATGCTTGGCAGTAGTACCCACGGGTGTAGATGTACCCAGATATCTAGAGGGGAGCAGAGCATCAACGGGATCAAGTCTGAGGGCAGAGTGGGAATGGGGCGATGGGCGTTTCAGACATCTGGGCAGCTGAGTGCAGCAATGGCTGTGGGACTCTGTAAATGAGGTGTGACCTGACCACAGACCACACAACGATTTCGAAATGGCTTATTAAAAAAGTGAGCGTTTCACGGCCTTTGCAAACAAACCCACCCACACACAAGATGGGAATCAGAGCACTGTGCGTAGGGCTTGGGTGCCTGTTCCTAATCATTACTGCTGCCTGCTCCTGCACAGCCACGGGTCGTTGTCTTCTGTGGGACTGTTCCCCTCCATAGATTATTGACCCCAAATTTTCACATTGGCAAGTTTCACACAGCAAGACACCAAAGGTGTTTGCACTTTTTGAGAACAGGGGCAACATCTCCTAAGAGTTCTCTGGAAATCACATCATGCAACACTCCTCAGGCTCTGCTCTTCCAAGCAGACATCCCTTTCCATGCACTAAGCCCTTCTGAAGTCTGAGGGTCACCTCTGAGCTCTGGAGGTCAGTTTGCACAGAGGCAGTCAGACCCATTCCTAGTTTATGTTTATTTAACACTTTAAGCTGCTGTAACTAATCACTGCAGCTCTCTTTTCATGAGTCACTGAGTTTAAAAGTAGACATTTGGTGCCTCTGGATTTGTTCCAAGACACAGACTTCAGGGTTTTCAGATAAACACATTTTCTCCGTTTGTATAATATTTCAGAGGAGTTGTATAATTAATTATTTCTTGTCTTGATCAATATGTTATGCAAGTGGAAATCATACCCGTCCTTCTGCTCAGTTTTAAGAGAATTTACTTCAGTCTGAGAAGCTACTGTAAAATAATTACTTTTTCAACTAAAATAAATATTGCCTAGCTCAGGATCCTCTTCTGAGAGCAAGAATATCAGAAGTTTTTCCAGTACAGTTCTCCAGAGGAAAAGGCCTCAGACTTTGCTGGTCAGGGGAATGGATGATTCAGCTAAACCAGTAGCGATCACTGGCTCCTGTGTGGTTTGCATGAAAATCACGAATTTACTGCTTGATTTATGTTCTCCTTCTGCAAATTGTGTTTGAACTGGCTTTAGCAATGGATACTGGACAAATTTCTAATGGATCAAAAGAGCTTGGCTCCATGAAACATTTAGCTGAACTGAAGCGGAGGAGTGGCTGGAGGACAGATTGGAAAGTTGATCAAAATATTTGCAAGATGTGGAATTGAAAAAGGAGACAGAGTCTGATCACTGTGAAATTTTTGTTGCTGCAAAAAACTATTTCTCTTTTTGTCATCATTTGAATTGTGGTGATAATCCGAATTCTCCATCAGCTGTTTGGCCAGTTAACAGGGGTATCAATTTGCAGTAAAATTGGAGATAAACTTCGTGTCCTTCATTGAGACTTAGGTTGTTCAATTTGAATATTGATTATCTTAGCCACTTTGGAAATGGCCTAGCCACTCTGGAAGCGACCTAATCACTTTGGAGATGACTACCTGTGGTTACAAGAGGGAGAGGTACAGAATTGGCTGAAGAAAGTGGTTTCCTTGACATGAGATCAGCTGTGGGTGAGATTGGGAAGGACTGGGGCAGGAGATGCAATAGAGTAAAGCATTCTGCTTGGAAGGGGAAGGCTAAAAAGTTACAGAATATGGAGGGATAAAAGATAGGAATCCACAAGAAAATTTTACCTAGTTGTCCTGGATATGCCTGCCTGCTGAGGACTGGGGCTTACAGAATCTAATGTCTGGTATCTTCGTTCTTTACTCCAAATCATAGCCTTTTTTTGCTATTACTTTTACTTCCGCTACCTGTGTACAGTGCAGCTATTTGAAAAACGAAGCTGGCTTCTCTTTGTACTACTGTGCACAGGAACTTGTTGCTACAAGATACCACTGAGATACATCACTGGTCTAAAACATTGCTCTAAACCTCTTAGCTTTAAATTTTTTGCAGACCTCTTATCTTACAGCGTGGGTGAAGTGAAGCGTTGTAGGGCAGAGCTGGAAAACCCCTCTGTGCACCACTTTCTGTGGCTCTGCACTGCGGTGCAAAGGGGAGCTTTGGTGCACCTTGGCAATTCATGTCTAGAGGAGAGGAGCTGTGAAATGGTAACTACAAGACAGCAGGTACAGCTTCCTCGGTCACCTATGCCAGATACCTGAAAAAAAAAAAAGAGAACATGGGTTCAGTGTGCATCCATGATGAATTGTGTGTTGCCACAGCCTGGTGAAAATCACAGGACCCGAATAGCTCTGCTGCACTGGGACCATCAGCAGCTCTAAGGGGACAATGGATTGAGCGTGGGTTGGGCCTTCTTTGGTTCAACCAGTGCATTTTCCATTGCCACTGAGTGTATGCCCTAAGGTGCCTGTTACTGTTGAAATCTTTGCTGGAGAATCCTAGCATGTCTTCTGCAGGGTCCTGGTTGAGGTTGGCAGGCTGTGATGGCAGAACATGCCTGCCTCGGGTGGCTGACAGTCTGGCCCTTGGGGTTTGCCATTCTACTTCTGCTGGTTTTTGAACAGATTTTTTTAAAGTGTGCCTTCCAGCAGCTCTTTGAACTCTGTGGCTGGAAGTGATGAATGGGTGGTCAGTGAAAAGACCTAGAAAAAAACTGCTGATTCAATTATGAATGAAATTGGCCTGCACTATTAAAATAAATATTTTGCTTACGTTGACCAGAGCAAGGCATGATTTTACAGCTGTGTCCACAGCCAGGGTGATGTAAGAGCCCAGGGATGTTTCTGATGGAAGAGAAGTCAGCTGAAGTTGAGCAAAAGCTGCTGCTGAATGTGGGAACATGTTCTTGGTGATGCAACAGCCTTAGTCAGATGTCTTTTGCTTTTAGGCGATTTAATAAAGTACTGGAGAACACATCCCAGAGAAATCTGCCAAAAATTTTCAGATCTCAGTTAATTGCTTCCCTCCTTTCTCTTCCCTCTCTGGCCCAATTATTACATGTTCTTTTAATTATTATTATTTTATTATTACACATCTCCTACAGCTTTCTGCACTTGCAGGGAGACCTTGGAGGACATGCTGAGCTCGAAGCTGAGTACTCAGTCATGTAACTCACTGGAGCTCCAAAGTTCATGAAATGTACCTGCAGGAACATCAGATGAAGGTCTGGGCATGAGCTAAGGGAGAAGCGTAGTCCCACAATGCACATCCATGCAGCAGTTCCTGGGGAGTTAAGGGATTACTCCTGGTGAGGAAGCATGGTCAGATCGTTCACACCAGCCTTCCTGCACATGTTTGTGGCCTGCCTGGGTGCTCACTGCCACTCCACAGGCATTAGGGCTCATAAGAGTGAGTAGGAACTGTTGTGAAACTATGCCTGAGCATTACCTATGTAGGTGACTTTGGTGGTAGGTCTCAAATATGTCACATTTCTAAGACAGTTCATGCTATCTCTGTTCTTTTCCCACAGGGCAAAACAAGTGGGAAGGCAATGCACCCACGGTGGTGGGCAGTTGCTGAAATTGCGGGAAGCTTGTTGACTCCCTGCTGGTATTTCAGTGGACAGCAAGTTGCCTTTCTCCTTTAGGTACTATGGGTGAAAAAATCTGTCCTTGGTCTTGCAGATCAACTGGAAGTACAGTAGCTGTATTGACCTCAGGTGAGCCCCAAGAGTCTATCATAGTTTCTTAGTCATAAAATGATATTCTGAAGATGTAGTGGTCACTGAACTCTGTGTGCAAGCTGTTCTCAATATTCTTTTTTTAAGAACAGCAAGAATGTCCAGCAAAGGACATTGATCAAGGATCAGCAATCATTTTGAGATGCACAACTTCTTGTACAAATAGTTTTTTTAAAAAATGCTAATGGATTTTACTTTACAATAGCTTACTCCTTTCCAAAGCACTTGCAAGCCCATGGGAAACCTGACATCTAATAAATGTTCCTGGACAGGGGTTGCAGATTTTGATGCCATCATAACACGAAACTTTGGCCTATGGAGATGAACAAAGTGATGGTGACGGCAGTATCTCACTATTGATATTCAAAATAAAAGATCCCAGAAACTCCCACATAGGGCGTGGTGGCCCACTGCCTAATGTAATGCATTGCATGATGCCTATAAGAGGAGAAGTGCTCTAAGTGTTAGGTGTTGAATCAGGATAGCTGTTCCTAGCTGTCAGTGATCCCTTGTGTGACTATGGACAAAATATTTAAATAATCTACTTGTTTCCTTCCCTGTTAGGATTATCAGTGATATCCACTTTAGTAAAGCTCTAGGAGAGACGAGAAATGTAATGTAAGACCTGCTGAATAGGACTATGAGGGAATCACATCATCAGAATTCACCACCTTTACGTTACAAAACGATTCTCAAAATCATGGAAAAGCCAAAAATGAGGGTTAAGGGAACTAAAAGTCATACCAAACTCTAAGGGTGATACTTCCCCCTTTACAGTCTCCTCTCTGCTCTATAGCATCAGCATGCATGGAAATCCAGGGAAGTAAATATTCTTTTGGTTGGTTGGTTGGTTTTGCTACTTGTTTATTCGAGCTCCATGCAGCACTGAAGTTGAGGGAGTGCTGCAAGACTGGCCTCATAAGTCATGGCATGCTTGATAATTGAAGGGTGAAGGGTAAAGGGTAAAGATAGTAACGTTGTCTATTGGAACAAGAGGTAGAGTGGATTTGAATAGGTGATGGATACTATGAAAATAACTGCTTATTTTCTCTGTGTGTGTGCATTTGTGTGCATGCATACAGTCTCTCCTTCATCTAGTGACTATGCAAAAGCCAATGATGGTACTAATAGCAAGATAAAAAAACAAAAGCAAGCATAACACAGAAACAAGAGGCCGTTCTTCTTTGTGCTGATTATGCTCCAGCTACAAGATCTTCTCTAAACATGTTTCAGAAAACTCTGTGTCAATATATACAATAAAATATTAGCATTCAAACCTAAATAGGAAGAATGATTTTATAGCTGCTGCAGCTGCTGTACCTTAAGTCAAACTTTTTCAGGAGTTTCTTTTCCGGGATGTTCCTTTTCACCATTTGAAAAGAATCCTTTTTATTCTCTTGCTGCCTGAAGAATGACTGGGAGAAACAATGCAGTTAATGGAATTAAAGAGTGAGGCTCAGTTCATCCCCTACAGAAATGATTTTCCCACTTGCATTTTACTCTGCAGTGACTGGTGTGGCATTACTTGATCTCCCTTGCAGGAGCCCTGCTGCCTTTGGGCAGCTGAGCTAAAATGGTGGGGAGGCATAAGAGGGGAATTCCAGGTTTTTTTTTATGTTTTGGGTGTTGTCTACTCATCTCACTTGATACATCTCTGCAAAATGTCTTGGACAAGACTTTCTGAAAAGGATGAAAGTCCAAGACCAATTTATGTTTGAGGATTTTAGAAACAAACCCAACCAAAGCAGTGTTCTCAGCAGCTCCCGTTAATATGAAGTTTCTTGAGGTTGCCATCACTGGACTGAATTGTGGTTCTTCCATCTCATTTTGGATGCTAAGCATGTTAGCCACTGATGTAAAATACTTCTGAAAGCTCAAAACCCAAAGTCAGACCCTTAAATAAATGCATTCACAGGCTAATCAGAGATGAGATGCAGGGGATGAGGGCCAAAGATGCAGCTGGACAACACAGACCTACCCAGAACATGTGCTCATGAAGAAGTCCTGCTGGCCCCAGGAGGGAGAAGTCTTATCTTTCCCCTGTACATCCAGGGTATCATCGTTTCAATCTGTCTTCTCTGAGCTCTCTGAGATATAACTTGCTTTTGCTTTTAACACATTTAACCAGGTGTGCTGGTTTTGGCTGGGGCAGAGTTAGTTTTCTCCACAGTAGCTAGTATGGGGCTATGTTTTTGATTTGTTAAAGAGTGTTGATAGCTCAGGGATGTTTAAGCTACTGCTGAGCAGGGCTCACACAGAGCCAAGGCCTTTTCTGCTCCTCACCCCACCCCACCAGCGAGTGGGCTGGGGGTGCACAAGGGGTTGGGAGGGGACACAGCCAGGACAGCTGACCCCAACTGACCACAGGGATATTCCATACCGTATGACGTCATGCGCAGCAATAAAAAGCCAGAGGAGGAAGAGGGAAGGGGGGGACATTCAGAGTTACGGCGTTTTGTCTTCCCAAGTAACCCTTAGGCGTGATGGAGCCCTGCTGTCCTGGCGATGGCTGAACACCTGCCTGCCCATGGGAAGGAGTGAATGAATTCCTTGGTTTGCTTTGCTTGCGCACATGGCTTTTGCTTTACCTATTAAAGTGTCTTTATCTCAACCCACGAGGCTTCTCACTTTTACCCTTCTGATTTTCTCCCCCATCCCACTGTGAGAGGAGTGAGAGAGTGCTTGTGTGAGGCTGAGCTGACGGCTGGGGTTAAACCACAATGCCAGGTTTAAATGAGTTTAAAAAGAAAATATCATAAATAAGACACAGGAAGCAGTTTCACAATAAGCAGCTGGGGCCACCGTGGAGTCAAGGGAGGATCTAAAAAATCTGTGCATGCAAACACACCCTTATTTGCTCTATATTGTAACTCATCCTAAAGATATTCCTGGAAAATTCAACAAGAAATGCTGACTTCTTTAGTGATAGACTTCTAAAATCATGCACTGCTAAATTTAATTCATTAGGCTATCACCTCAAGAGTGCTCATTTGCATGTGTATGCCCAGCCAACCTGTCATCAGACCTACTTACAGAGATAGTTCAGAGCAGCTACAAGGAAAAATGAGAAATACTTTAACCCCTGATTGTGCATACCCTTTTTAGGTGTCTAGGCCACAAAAAGTGGTGTTCTGTGGGGACTGAGCTCTCTACAGCAGGGCTGGTCCCAGTAAGGGGGTTGAGTACAAGCCAACTTCCTGACTTGAAAATGATTTTGACTTTGACAAAGAAAGTGAAAAAATAAATGTAGAAAACATTTTCTTCCAAAATTTTCCAGTGCCTTTCTCTCCTCGTAACAGTAACAACTTAAGCCAAAGTACTTCTATGTAGGAGTTTTCCATTCCTATTTTTCTTCTCTGGCACCTTCATTTTGCTTGGTTAGTGGAGAAGAGAATAAGCAGAGAAGAACAAAGAGCAATAAAAAGCAAATACTGAAATGTAGTGTTTTGTTCCTCAGAACTGGGCTCACACTAGGGGATTTGTGTGATAATTAGTTTCCTACAATATGCATGAGATTGGGTGAGATCCCTTGCTGGCCTAGCTTCCCATGGCACTGGGAATCTATGAACACCTTAAGAAATCTTCTAAACAAGGGCAGTTTCTGGAGCCGGAGAAACCTGGAAGTCTTCCTTTGGCCCAGTGAGCATGATACAGGTATGCAAGGGGCAGGTGAGAAAGGAGTCAGACAAACTATATTTGGCTTGCCACCATTGCCAAGGGGCATAGACACTGCTGGGTGTAGGGAGAGACCCACAGGTTCTTCTTTCTCAGGAGACTGTCTTGAACCCAACTCAGGTCATCTCTTCTTCTACTCCCGTGAGTTTTTTCCACAACAATGGAAATGAAGGACAGAAAACACTCTGTTTTAGCCCAATTTCTAGCCTGAAGGCTAGATTGTGTTCCTGTAAAGGCTGATGTGGGTGAGGATGCAGGCTCCTAGGCCACTGTGCGGAAGGAGCCACCCACCAAAGCAAACTCAGTTTTCTGAACTGCTGGTGGAGGAGGGACCTGCTGCTTGCACCTAAGGGACATGCAACACAGCCAGCACTCACTCCTGTTAGTTGGTCCTTGGTATGTCCCTGCTCACCAAGTCACCCTTTAGAGTTGCCCATGGTGGGCAGACAGAGGTAACTCCTGGTGTGGGCACTCCAGGCAGCCTCAGAAACAGCAGGTCTGCCCAGGAGCACTGCCAGGAGTCTAGACGCCAAATTTGGGTGAGCTGAATGACCTTTGCGATGCCTTACCCATCTAACTCGTACCTGTCGCGCCTAACCAGTTTGGGTGCCTAAAGCGGAAGGTTTTGGCATCAGCCTCCCATGGAGATTAATCAGGTTCAAGTCCCTGATATGGTGAACAGTTAATTGCCTGTACAAAACTGAGAATATCCAACCGAAAGGGCTGAAAAAGCTAGCAGCCTAATGAGTGCTTCATGCCCCTGAGAGCCCAGGGCCCCAGTCCCCTTTGCAAATCAAAGCAAGCACAGCTAATCTGATCTTAAGTCTCTTTCATCCTGGGTGAGAGTCCTAACCACAGCTCTGTGGGCTGTCTGCCTGTCTCTCTACTCTTTCATTTAAAGGAAAACTGTAAAATAACTCTGTTTTCCTTCATATGGAAATGGGAGGCATTTCTAAAATCCCAGGAATATTTGCAAGGCGGGAGGGAAAAGCATTTCCTGCCCAGCCACAGCCACAGGTCGCGATCACAGCCCTCGGAGACTGCATACAGGCTCTCTGTAATTGTGTGTTATACTCAAATGAGTTCACTTTTGTGAATGTATTGTAATTTTTTGAACTTCTAAAGAGTTATTTCAGTGTGAGAACAGCCCCAGACCTGATGAATATACCTTTGTGTACAGTTCTTTAAGTACATTTTATTAAAAATAGTCTATCTGTCTGGAATAAGAGCCCAGAGTTTGCAATGTAAAATAGTTGCTTATGAAAAATACATTCTTCTTAAGTGAAACAGAACATAATCTTTCTGGCAAAAAGCCAGAAGTTGAGTTTCTTTTCCAAAAGCTGTCAAAAAGCAGACAACAAAAAAATGCCTGTCACATTTATAATTTCACATTCTGTGCGATTTGGTGAGCAGATTAACTACAGATCAGGAAAAGAAAACTTCCAGCATGGTTCAAAGAAGGCTGCTGAAATGGGACGAGGGGGAGAACCCACCTCAGAAAAGGTTTTTCCTCCCTGCTTCAGGCATCCAAGGGCTCAGACTGTACCCAGGGGCCACATGCATTTCCACTTCTAGGCAGTGGCGTTGTGCACAGCAGCGAAGACGTTGGTGTGTAGACACGTTTGTGGAGTATTGTGAATTTGGAAGTGGCTTGATTGTCCCTTTTGTTGTCATACAACGTGGCTGGGAGCGAGCAGTAAGGAGGTGGGTCCTGGGAAGACTGGTGAGAGGACCAGACTTCACGTGCCAAAGCATCCTTCCCGCGGGGAAAGCCTCCCACTTGACTTTTCAGCCATCGTCCTTGAGACAGCGTTGCACATGGCAGTGCTGGATCAAGGCCTTGAACAGCTCCTGTTTTTACCACCCACCACATTACGATGGTTGTTTAATCACCACTACTTTTAACGGAGTGTTGGCAAGGTATTGCTGGTTGTTTCTGATATTCCCCTAGCAGTTTACCTAAGAAGCAGAGGGCTTTTAGTGACGTGCAATGTTATTCCTTGAACAGAAAGAGTCACTTGGTAGCTTTAATGGGACAGAGGAAGGGAAAATTTCCTTTTCACTCAGAATAAATTTTTACTTTGACCAAAATTTTGTGTTCTTTTTCCCTTTTGTTGGCTTTTTTGTTGAAAAACTCAGAACTGGAAAAGCTTTTCAAAGTGCTAAATTTTGCAGTTTAGATGCTCTGCATCTTCCTTTTTCTGTCTGAAGAAAAAAAAACCTTGGAAACCGGCCCTCTGATGTGTAGACAACATTTCCTTAGGCTAGAGAATGATGTGAACTCCTGTTTCCTGCATCCTGGGGTTCTGTATTTTGGGAAAAAGATGCTCCAGCGGAGGGTGGGGATGGGGGTGTCCACCCCATGGGGCTGTGAATGCTGTCCAAGTGAGGCACCCTTGAGTGAGGAGGGGCTTGACACCACCTTGAGATTTCTCAGCAACTAGCTTACCTGGCTCCATGCCCACTGGGCTGGTTTGTGTCTCCTGTTTTCAGGAAATTCTCTTAAGGGAGCCCAAACACCTCGCTCAGCTCTGTTGTATGAGACAGTGAGCGCCTGGGAACAGACTGTTGTGCATCTCAATGCTGTGACGCCTGCACCCTTTGTGGATCTTGTCCCAGGTGCCTATGTCTCCTTAGAAAAGTGGATTTAGGCTCCAAAAGTGCTTAATGCCACTTAGCTCTTCACCAGCACTACTGACAATGTCAGTTCTCCCCACATATGACCAGGCACACGTGATGCAGAAAATGGGGAACTCGGTGCAAAACCCCTTCCTCTTTCTGACATCCCAAACCAAAGGCAAAATCAGCTCATTTTGCCCTTGCTTGCAGGCACTGTGAAGGGCACATGAAGGGTCTATCGCAGGTGCTTAATTGTAAATAACTCTGGAAAAAAAAAATGTTGGTTTTCAACATCCTGTGTTTCCTGAATATGTTCTTCAGCTGCAATTTAATGTTCCTTCTCTAGCCATTGCAGTTATATCAACTTCATTGGGTTATAATAGTGCTATTAATCCTGATTAGTATTTTACTTTGTTTTATCGGAGCATAGTGTACAATACCTTAGGAAGTGAGAGTGGATGGGAATAATAAAATAAATTAATAAAGATTGTTAATGAATAAGGGTCTTGCAAAGTCAGCATGATGGGTCACCAGTGGGAGGGAAATGCTTGCATGGTTGGAGAACAACCTTTGTGAAGAACGTCTGAGCAAACCAGCTTCCCAGCAGCCACGAAGGCTGTAGCTAAGACATATGACATTGAGGGGCACCAAGATATTGTAAAACAGGAGTCAGACATGAAAGAAGCCCGAAGAGATAGATATACGACCGTGAGAAAGTGACCTGAGGGCTATTACTCTGATATTCAGTAGATGACTATGTGGAGAGGGGATTGCTTATCTTTCAGGAAACATTTTTTTTTCTGTGCATGACAAGAGTTGTACAGGTTTAGGAAGGCCTGGCTTTTATGACACAAATATGAACTAGGGTGAATGTTGTAATAAAAAGGAAACAAAACCCCCCAATTTTTCTGAAAGCAGGACTGCAGCAGTGTGCCAGAACCTAAGCATGTTATTTTGCAGCATGTTTACATGTCAGACCCGAACCATAATCCCTCCAGATAACAATTCTGTATTTCAGAAACTATTCTGTAACAAGTGCCACACCATCTTATTTATTCTCCCCTAAGAGAAGCACTTCTGTCTTTGGCAGTAACAGTTGTAGCAAAAAAGTAGTAAGACATCCTTAGATTGACTATATTTGGTATTTCCTAAAATCAAAGCAGCGTATTAAATGATTCACTTCCTTTTGTTTTGAGGTGTAATTACTTGTGCTAAATTGTGCTCAGGAAAGTGATTAAAAGAAATTCGTCCTCCAGAGAAAAATGTAGGAAAGATTAAAAGGCTTGATTTTTCTTTTTTTAATCTGTAAAACAATGTTCTTTTTTGTTCTTTTTTTTTTTTTTTTTTTTTTTTAAGAGGATGGCATTAAATTACAATGCTAGAGACATAAAGTAAAATTAAATAGAAAACATATTTTAAAGGGCAGCTGAAAGTGATGATGAGAAAAGTTGGTGAGAAAAAAATACAGAGGAGGTAAGTGGAATCACACTCCAGCCTGACTTATTTGAAAGCTTCAAGCCCTTTCCTCTGAGATTAAAGCACACCATTACTGGGGGAGATGGCTTGCAAGGAGAGGGTTAACCTTATTATAATGAATTAAATTTCAAAAGATTTGAAATCCCTGGATGTCTGTTTTGATGTTGATTGCAAAGCAAGGTTAGTGCTATTAAAGTATTGTCAACCTAGAAAATTCCCAGAATAAGGGTGTTCAGACAATCCTGAGGTACCTGAATATTTTTTGTAGCTGTTGTGCCAGTGCAACTGGCATGATCTTGTCTCTCTTGCAGTAAATGACAAAGTGGACTCTAATGATAAGTTAAAGTTTAATTTTAAAAAAGGAGGAGAGAATTAACAAAATGTAAGTCTCTTGTCTTATTTGCACATCCCGGTGTAGTAGGAATTTAGTTTGTCAGTCCTCTGAATCGAGTGACTGTCTTCTCGAATGTGTAGTATGTGGTATCTGGTGTGCCTCTGAAGACGAAAGAGAATCATCATGTTCATATTCAGGATTCAGGTTCCAACCATAATTATTTTAACTCAATTTTTTCATTTCACAAAGTAAAAGCACCGATTTCCAGCAGGGCTTTGGTGAAACCTAGTGCAATGCACAAGTGTGAGGGCTGGGTTTCTCTGAAGTTGCCCAGTCCTCAACAGAGAATCTGACACAGCCTTCTCATATCCTCTTAGATCTTCTCCTGTGCATCAGCGGTGAACGGGTCCTGCTGAGTTTCAAATGCCACCAATTTTACTGGCACCTTGTCTGGTACTGTGGAGGTTCTTTGGAGAGTTTGAAAACATATTTTCACTTGCGGAGTAAAAGTTCTCCATGGTAATATTGCTCCAAGTCACCTGCTTTCAAAAATCCTTTCACCAGTTTTTGCTAAAAAGCTACCTATTTCAACCTCAGTAAGGATACTAGAAATACGGCATATCTGAATGTGATTTACATCTCCATGCAGTGAATGCTTCTAGTCTCAGCGCTAAAGAAAATGAAATCTCTGCAGAGTAAATTGAGTCATAAGATTTTGGCAAGGTGGATGTGTAAAATGGAAGATTAACAATTGGGGAGATCTATTCCTTCCATAGAAGTCAGAAATCTACAGTGTATGCCTGGAAGTCTAAGGAGTGTTATGAACTTGAAAATCAAAACTTAAAGAGGGGTTAAATTTTTCAATAGCTATCATCACTGTATAAGTCTATGAAACAAATTTAATGCCTGTTTAGTTTTCAGTTTTCATAATTTAATTCAACTGGGAGATCATGTTTCAACATTAGTCATATACAACAAAACAATATGGGGATGTGAGAAAAAATACACCTGAAATCCAGGTCTAACATGAAACACTGAGTATTTCTACTGCCAAATCAATAGAACTATATTGACATTATTTTTTCTTCCTTTGGCAGTATGTATTTTGTAAGAAGATCTGCTGTTTGGCAATTTGATGGTGTGAAGTTATCATAAAGATCCCTCCTCATCTTCTGACTAATCTCCAAGAAAATCAGTGGAATGAAGTTAATTATATGCATATGGACAAATTAGTGCCATCCTCATGTTCAGAAAGAGCTTGTCTCCATGCAAAAATTTCCTGAAGGATATAGTGCTGAATAAGCTGTTTATATTCCATGATACTTAGCACGCTTCCAACTCAGACTAACATTTTTGGACTAAAATCCACTTTTATTTTGGAGTACAGTTTGCACATAAGGCGGTATTCTGGGATGCTTATTGTGAAATTGTTTATTTTACAATTAGAAGATTTCTCCGTGGAGACAGACCAAAGGTTTTTTGCAACATCTTCAGGATGTCAAAAAATTAAAAAGAGAATAAATGTTATTTATTTCTGTCCAGGAGTGTTTTATACAGCCAAAAAGGGCTCCTTTTTGAAAGGAAGATCATGTCTAAACATATTTAAGATAATTATTTGAGTTTTGAAAGTATGTCATGTTAGGAGAGATTTCAGGAACTTGGTTGATTTAGCATGTAAAGGGGAAGGTTAAGTAGGGGCTTGATCACAGTTTACCCAGAGAAGGTATCTGGTAATATGTTTTTTTACCAGCTAATGGACAAGGCATTAACAGGAACCAAATTGCTGAAAGTACGAACTAGACATACTCAGACAGAAAGCAAAGCAAACCTTTTTAACAGTTACTAAAACCATTATCCCCCTGCCAGAGTTTGCCGAGATGTGATAGATTTGCTATCACTTACATTTAAGTGTGGTATTAATAGCACTGAAACGAGCTGTGGAACTGCTTGCCAAAGGATGTTGAGGATGCTAAAGCTTTCCATGGCTCCAACAGGCATTTGGACAAATTCATGGAAGAAAAGAGAAGAACAGTTAAACTCCCCAAAAGACTCCAGCTCTGACTCAGGAAATCCCTGAACCACAGGAACTGTTGGCCATGAGGGCGAGAAATACATGGCCTGATTTGCATCCATCTGGCTAGACTCCATCCCTTTTCCTTCCCAAAACAGGGAAGCCTTGTCCATAATCACCAGCTGGGAATGGACTCTGGCCTGGCAGTTTCCCAAACAGTGCCTCAGCATTATCTGGAAGAGCTGGCCAGGGCCAAACCTGAGGCAGGGAGAGTGCTAAAAGTCAAGTGGTGTGAGGGATTTTGGGCAGCATCGGAGCCAGCATTGCAGTTCTCATCACTTCACTGGTACTGGTACATTCGAGGAGCCCACAGACTGCTTCTACGGGGTTTTGTTGAAGATAACTGAAAAAGGTCGGGAAGTTTAAATTACAGAGACCCTGCAATTCCTCTGGAAAACCAGGAACCGTGTGCAGGCTGGGTAAGATTCAGATCATCGCTTTGGTTCAACCTGGGGCTGTCGGGCTGGCTGTGGGAGCCCAGGGATGAATTTCCATGGCCTTGGTGCCACTGGCGGTCAGGCAAATGCTCATAGGTGTCCCTTCTGTCCTTAAAAATCTCTGGCTATAAGGACTTAACGTGTCACTGCTGTGGTTGCTTCAAGTGGTTTTGGAGGGGCTGCATTGACTAGGTAACCCAGAAAAAAACCTCCTGCCACAAAGACCTCGTGTAACCAAAAGCCACACAGCATAGCAACGGCTGCGCATTATTTGCATTATGATTTTTCACATATAATGAAAAAATGGCTTTAACTAACAGCATGTAGACCAATTGCACAAGTAAAGAGTAAGAAAACTTGGTCAACAGATACCTTTTTATAAGTCCCATACTATTATATACTTTTAAAGGTTTAAGTCCTTTTATGTTATCTGAGGTATATACTTCAGGGATGTCTAAAAAGAAAAAAGTAAAAAGAAAGCACTGGTAGTAAAGAACATCAAAATACAGTAAAATCTTGGTCTTTGAAAAATTTTTGGCCAAGAAATAATGAAAGGACAAAGATGCATGATTATCTCACTGTTGGAGAAAGATCTAAAGAACTTATCAGTCTTCTTTGAAATGACAGTCATAATACTCTCCATAACAGTTTGGGGGTCTCTCCCTCATCAGCATTTTCCAACAAATAAATACAGAAAAAAAAGAAATCCTTTAATGTAATCCTTTAAACAGAGAGCCTTTTGTTTTATGGCCATGCAAAGACACTTCAAATAAGCCATTTCAAAGAGAAATCTTGGCTACTGCTTTGAAGAAATCATTGTTCACAGATATTCTAGATTATCTGAATGCCTCTTTGCATTAAATATTACTTAAGTGATACCCTGTATTATTTGAATTGATAGGATTTCCACTTTACACACAGAGTTTTTCACATCATACAAGTTTCAAGTTGTGGAAGGAATAAAACAGTCAATGCAGAAGTTTCTTTGTTATACTGCGGGCCAGCTGTCGTAATGGCTAAAGCCTCATCTCACTTTGCTTTGAAACTCCCCACCTTTATTTTTAGGTCATGGCTAATATACTGCCAATTTTGTTTCAACTTCACTGATAAGGCTGTAGGATTCAGTGTGTAATAATTAGTCTTGTGACTGCTTATCAGCATCTTTTCTCATCTTGGCATTAGTAAGAATTGAACAGAGTGAGGAGAAATGGTGTGGAAATAAGAATATCTACTGGCAATGACGCTGGCCAATAGGAACCAGATTCTTTCAGAGGAATGAATTTAAAATACCATTTCCAGCAACTCCTGGAAAGATACAGGCTCTTTTCCAGTGTTTTCCATATTACAGGCTGATAAAATTCAGTACAATTAAAAGCCTGAATTAGAAACTGTCTACTTTCAGAAACAAAGACAGCACTCTGCCCTTTATTCCAAATCTTTACTGCTTTCATCATGACATTACAAGGCTTACTCTAATCTTTTAAGAAGAACCACCAACTGTTTAAGGTTCTCATGGGAACTACTGGAGACTAATAATGACTAATCTAATTTTTCTGACAGTTGACTTTGATCATTTTGAAATATATTGTCATCAAATATGTCCAATAGTCACACGTTTAGTTAAAAGGATGCTTTCCTGTAGATCTGCCATAGGTGATATTCAAAAGATTGAGCACAAGTAATTCTGTTTCACTAAAAATAGGCATTCAAACAACAATTTTTTTCCAAATAATAAAAAATTTCTTTACAAACTGTGCAGCCACTCATTTGCCCACCACTTAAATCCTTCAGCTTGTGGTCTGGATGCAGGCAGACCATGCTAGTGGATCCTAATGCCAGACTGTAATTTAGACCATGATATTTTGGCATTTCAACTGGCATGATCACTTTTTTTTAACTAGGAACCTTACCCAGACAATCTTGAGCATTTTCTATATATGTCCAGGGTTTCCAGATGTTCAGTGACCAACTTGGAGTTAACAGGCAATAAATCTATCTGGGCTGTCATGCATCCATAAACCTTGGTCGTGTCCATGGTGTGTGTACAGGTGAAGACTGATGCTTTTGGAAAGCATTGCACTTACTGTGCCAGCACAGCACAGTTGCTGTGTTCCTGAGCAACAGATCTCCCTCCCACTGTCCTGGGCAGATTTACTGCACATGTGTGTGTCAGCTGTACACTACAGGTACAGTAAACGTGCAATTCTGGGAAGCGCTGGACTTACACGGTGTCACTGTAGCTGTTTGATGTGTATAGTCAACATGAAATGTGTTAGAAGGGCAGGACCAACTGGAGGGAGTAAGTTGGGCATTCGCATCACGGTAGCCACAGACTTTCTGGACGTATATTTTACCTTGAGAAATCTCAGATGTGAATATGTCAACCCAGACTTAAGGGTTGACATGAAGAATCCTGAGTTTACAAGTGCATAACATAAGCCAAGTGATGTGAGAATAGAAAAAAAAAGAAGTTTCTCTATAGTCCACAGAGGACCTGAGAAGAAATAGTACAAACTGAGCTGTAGGACTGTGGGAATTCAGTTTTAAAATTATAAAAATTCAGAAAATCTGTAGTTGAGATTCTAATTCTGTGGTTTACCAGCCCTCAAAATTCATCACATATCAACAGAAATCCCTTTCCACCCACCTCCTTTCTCTGCATTCACTATCAGCCCATGGATGTTACTGCACTTCACCGGTTGCATTTCATGGTTTTTATGCAAACGCTTTCCTTAGTTACGGGTGCAGAAATAGACTGGGGAGACAGACTGGCAAATGGAGCACAACTTTTCCTCTGAGAACTTCATCTACAGCCCTAAAATCATGCCAGCACCTGCCTGTTTTGGTGAAGTTCTCTGTAATAACCAAAACATGTTGTTCAGGCTCTTCAGGTCCAAGTGGTAAAGTTAGCGTAGGAAGGTAGTCTGGGAAACTTCACAGTTGTCTTTCAAGTCTTTATGGCTTTTACCTTTCAGATGTGATTTGAAATAGAGTTCTGGATCTGTCCTAGACATTGGAAAGCAGAAAGGCTTTTTTTCCACCCATTTTCTGATAAATTACCCACTCTGTCCCTTCCAGACCAAGACTGAGATGACACCATTATGGTCCACGCCTGCAAGTTCAAGTTGAATTTTTAGTGATGATGAATATGAAGAATATGTTCAGGTGACGATTTAAAAAAAAATAAGCCATTTTTTTTCTATTTTTCAGCAGGCAAGGGA
>NW_009628288.1:37520-42076 GCF_000690535.1 Cariama cristata | reverse complement strand
GGAAAGGGAGGCATGGAACAGTACAAATATTAACTAGAAGCCAGCAGATGGAGGCATATTAGAGCTTCTTTGAGCAGAATATCTGAATGCAGGAAGGGAGGGTCAGGTTTCTCTGGGGAGAGGTCCTGGCATTCTAGTGAGAGGTCCTGGCTTAGCTAAGGAAGGAATAAAGTCAGGGAAGACAAATATTTGGGTTACTTCCTGCGTAAAAACAAATGGGTGTTATATTCTGAAGGAGGAGAGGGGTCTCCTACCATCTTAATAAGCTGCACATGCTTTTGTGTTTTCCATAAGTAAAATAATTAATTGTGTGGTGATAAAATGCGGTGACAAAGCAAAACTTCCATTTCGTCCCATTTATTAGATGCGGTGATGTACAGTTAAAGTGTAAACTGCAAAGATCACACCTTTGGGAAGTTGGCAGGAGGGTGCCTCGCAGGCCACCCGGGAAGCCGGAGCAGGTGGGCTGGTTGTGGGTGCACTGATGGCTTGTTCATCATGCTCCATCTGTTTATCCATCATTCTCCTGCCCTTTGGTAGAATAGAGTTGGCTGAGTCTGTATCCAAAAGTCTTGGTTAAGAGATGCTACAGAGATGCAAAAAACTGTTACTGTCAAATCATTCCCGAAATGACCAAGATTTTAAACGGTTTGTTTGCCCATACTAAAGATAGGAGGGTCACTGCTTTTGAATGGGGAGAGTATACTTGCCACAGGTTGATCCTGTGTCCAGCATATGTTTTTACTCCTTCCCTCCCATTCCAGCAGTCGCTAAAATCTGCTGTGGTCGTAAGTTTTAGAAAAAATTCTGATTTTTGCATGCATAGCAGAGACTCACTTGAACTTTTGGATTTGCACCCCCAATGATGTATCTGCACAGAGCATGTGGCAGTGCAGGGATGTACAGGACTTTCCCAGCGATGCCAGAGCACTGCCAGGTCTGAGAGCTCAGAGCTTGTCCCCACCATGTCCCTGAATCCCGCTGAGCCCAGGCAGTAGGCATGTTGCTGCCTGGACTGAATTGAAAGGGAAGGGAAAAGAAATTAGGAGAGTGAGCTTGATGGGATGAAGGTGAGACATGAGGGATAGAAAGGGTAGAAAAATAAGGGAGAATTGGAAATGCATAGCAAAGAGACTGAGAATGGCTTAGCAATGAGATAAGGGCTGGGAAAGGAGAGGGATAGGGACAGGGCGGGCAAGATGAGGAGATGAGGAATTTGGTGAGTGGAGAAATGATCTGACAGGCCTGGAGCAGGGACAGTTTGGAAGGGAAAAGACAGAAGAGCACAGGCAGGGAATAGATGTGAAGGAGTGTATATGTGCAAGCTTAGTCACCAAACATCTGGCTGAAGTCTTGCCTCCTTCAGGCTGTTCTTCACATGGGGGATGGCAGCCTGGACCGCGGCCAGTGGTGGTGAACACCACCATGGTACAGTGTTCACCTTGCTTTTCTAAAAACAACAAGCAAATGCCCCACTGGAATTTAAACATGTAAATATCTTCTGTTAAAAGACTGCCCCTGCAGTTGCAGAGTTAGTCACTCGAAAGTCAGGGCTGGCTGTGCAGTTTTGGTTCACTTTCCTTGGAGATGGGCATGTGAGTAAATCAAAGATGTCTCCATGTTTGGGCAGCCCTAACTCTGACATTTCCTAATCTCTGTGGTTTTGCTTTTGCTTTTCTTAAGAAAACTCTCCAGAAACTTTTACAAATAAAGGCTTGTTTTTTGTTTCCTATTTTTTCCCCCAAGACTTTAGAAAGAAAAAAAAAAAGAAATATTTTAATGCAAGATGTGTTCTCTCAGAATGAACAGAGCGAATTGTTAGCGTAACACTGAAGAGAATACTATTATTGCTTAACTTTAATCCTTAAAACTAAATAAAAATGAACGGGCAGTCTTAATCCTGCCATTCCCTATTCAGTGTACTTGGCTGCTACCTTTATAAAGTATTTTTAGCATAGTTTTGTGTAGGTGACTGCGTGTGTGTAAGAGAAAGATAAGTCATCTTTTTTTATTAGCCCACTCATCCACACGCTGCGATGAAAAACTGGCATGTTTATATGTGTACAAGTATGTCTGTCTGCATAAATTAGAGGTTTTGCATCTGAATCAGGCGATGTGTTTTCACAGCAGACAGAGCTGCCTTTCTTCCACAAGGCTGTTGAGCCAGTTCCTTGTTCTGAACTGTGCAGCCGAGAGGCAGCGGTGGTGCTTAGCCCTCTTACAGCATTAAACATACTTGTTAGCATCCCAGAACAAAGCTACGGAGCCAAAGATATGGAGCCAAACCCAACTTCGGCCTGGGCTACCTGGAATCTTTCCATTGACCTTAATAGGACTGTGATCAGACTCAGCTATAAACAGTTCAAAAGAGATAATGTAGATGCTTATTTTGTTTTCCTTTGGACCGCTTCATGTGTTGCACTTAGCTATGTTTTCTTAGCATCATGTTCACCCTGTAGTTGGCAGGTACCATTATTTAACTTTTACCTGCCAACTTTGCAGTCATCATGTCTTTGTGTTGGCCTGCGTGTTGGTAGGCTGAAACAGGACTTTGGGTGTGCTTGTGCTTGCAGGAGAGACCTTTTCCTCTTGCTTTCCATTCTTCTTTTCCTCTTTACCAGTCATCTGTGCTCTGAGCTGCCTATGTGAGATGAGCTTTGCTTTGGAGCTGCAGCTTTTCATGAGCGTTGGAGGAGCATCGTCTTGTGAAGGCGGTGGAACAAGGCACAGTTAAGGATGAAAAGCGCCTGTTTCTAGGGCTTGAAACTCGAGAAAAAAGGAAGGAAAAGCCCTCCAGGAGTCAGGGTGGAGGAGTGTGTTTTCAGCATGCAGTTTTGACATGTGCATGAGAGGAAAGGCCAGAGAGCGTCAGAGCTCAGCTCTCTGCTGGGATGCCAAACCCCAGGTGCTTCGGCAGGTTCAGAGACATCAGTTCCCCCTTGCTGTCCCTGTCCCTGGAGGCCTGGGGACAGAAAGTCCAGGCAACCCCAACTCTAAGCCCCCATGACAGACTCTGACCTCCCAACTGGTAGAGCTGCTCCTTGATCAGGGCAAGGACGGGTTAATCCAAGTAAGTTGAAGGCTCCTGTTAAATGGGCTTTTCCTTTTTTGCCACCCATCTGCAAAAAGGGGCTTAGACAGGCATCAGCAGCCTGTTTTCCTGGGGTTTGGCCATGCCTTTTCCAGCATCTGGGATTTCTGGGTGAGGTCCCATCCCAGCGCTGAGCAGCCTGCCCTAGGGCAATCCTTGGAGCCGCCTTGGGTGGAGTTAATGTAAATAGTACCCCTCTGCCCCATAAGTAAATGCTCCCAAAGCACTTCTGTGTCTCTGTTCCTTTCACTGGGAAGGTGGCGAATTACTCTGGGTTTCAAAAAGTGAAGCTTTAAACTTCTTAGAGTGCAGCTGCTTCTGCAAATGGTGTCACTCAGCCAAGCTTCATAGCATTAGACTTCTTGGCTTGGTATCGCTTTTTATAAAATATATATTTTCTTGATAGGTCGAGCACCAGCAATTCCCTTGGTTCCATAAAGAACATGAAAGAATGGATTTTGATGCCCCAGGGAACTTGCAGTGTGCAGTGTTTTAAGGGAAAGATCCTCATTCCATGCAGTGCTTTGGATTATTGTTCCTGAATATCCTGTTTCACATTATTTATTGCTGGAGATTTTTTCTTGTCTTGCTCCCAGGCAATAAAACACATTGCTGTAACACAGAGACAAATCAAAAGAAAAAGGATCGTTTCACTTTAGGGATGTTTTGGCTCTGCTGATGGACTTCGTGGTGGCCTCTGGCTCTCCCAGCATGGGGCAAACTGGAAGTCTGGACCCACAGACTGCGGGGAGCATGGCTCTGGCCCCACACATCATGGCTCATTCCTGTTTCTGGTTAGCCTGTCATCGACTCTTGAGGCCAAGGAAGGTGCACTGTTACTTTCTGGGCAAGATTTCTAGGTAGGCATGTGTGAATTGGGTTGTAAATAAGAGACGCAGTGGGGTCTGGCTTTCTTGGGTGCAGTTGTATTGACTTCAAGAGCATTTATCCTGATCGTCACCCATGCACAAACAGATTTTGGCCCCATGTGCAGGCTCTTGACTTGCACAGTACAAGGAAAAGTGATGCCAGAACATAAATTAAGAAGCATGAATGGGTAAAACACAAAGGAGCTTATTTTGTGCTAATAGTTTAGCAAAGGCATCCAGACACTTCTAAAGTTAGCACATTGTGCTGCCAAGAGAAACAGTGCAGCAGGGGAAAAATACCTCACTGGATAGTTGTCTACCAGCAGATATGTCCTGTTTTTCAGCCCGGACAAATACAGTGTGACTCTGCCAAGTATACACTTTGGTTTTCTTTGCCTTATGTGGGATAAAAACTTAACCCCCCTTCCAAAGTTAGTATAGTAATTAACGAAAAATCAAAGCTGTACCTGATAATAATGCGGTGCTTTATCTGTAGCAAAGACTTTCAATCACAGAAATTACCTTGTCTCATCAATTAGCTGAAACCTCGCTCAGACTGTAATAGAGACTGCCTAATTCACATGTGGCTTCTGATT
>NW_009628288.1:25951-37489 GCF_000690535.1 Cariama cristata | reverse complement strand
TCCGAGCACTGTTAATAGCTTCAGTCAGCGTTGTATCAGAGGCACTGCAAAGCAGAACTGTGTGAGAAACAAAATAGATTTGGCAAATGTGCATTTTATGAACAAAAATGCTGCTCTAAAAATACATTGCCTTGCTTACACTGAGAGCTGAGAAGTTAGCAAAAACCACGTTTGAAGTTGCCATACAGCTTGGTTTGAACTTCCCTCTGCTTGTTTTATAATACAACTATAAACATGAGATCATGTAATTAAAGACCTTATCAAGTACATATGCAAAAGTAGACTAAACGAAGGACACATCAGCAATCTTATATCTGGCGCTTCTCAACTTCTGAGTATCTGACACTGCAGTTTCAATGTTCATGCAATCTAATTTTTGTGTGTAATGTAGATGGTATTAACTGTCTCCCAAGTACCAACACCTGTCACTGAAATATCAAAGGGTCTCAGCTGTGCATTATATATTGTAATTACAGTAAGTAATGAGTCTTTGTTATTTTCCTGTCACACAGGGCTCAAGGTTAGCTGGGTCCCGTTGAAAAACCACCCTGCATAGCCATCCCTGGGGTTACTTGTCCTCTCCGGCGTGGAGCTTCTCACTGCAGGAACCAGCGACACAGCCCAGAAAGGTGGGGTGCTGCTGGGGTCAGCCAGTCTTGGTGCCACTTGTTCTGAGCCCGTTTGCAAAGAGAGGGCTTGCTGCTACAAGTGAAATGGGCAGGAGGCTCTGCTGGGTGGCTGAAAGAGTCACAGCCGGGACAGGTTGATGGTTTTTAATGATTTTATTGCTAATAATAAGCACACTGCCCCAAATCAAGTCTGGGGTCTCACTGGCCAGGGTGACAGCGATGTGAGCAGCACCTCAGCCACCACACTGGGCTGTGGCTGAGTCCTGGGGCTGGGGTTTGCCAATGTTGTGGCGGAGGAGCTGGGACTAACGGGGCCTCCGGGACAACCCTCCCTTGCCTGCACAAGGCCCTGATGGTTGAGAGCAAGGCTGAGCTTGGATCTGGGCCCACCGGGTGTGGAGGAGCTGCCATCGCTGACTGAACTGCTCCTTATACCTGTCCCAGTAGCACGGCCAAAGCCAGGTATCCAGCTGAGCAGCTTTTGCTTTGCTGGCTCCTTGCAGGCACCCACCACCCTGCAGTACATCCAGGAGCACCTCAGCATCCAGCATCTCTGAGGTGGGAGTGGATTAAGAACCTCTTCCTCCAAGCAGGCTAGGAGAGAATTAGGCATGTGCAGAGCCTGTGCAGAAACAGGGTCTTTGTTGGCAATGTGCCCCTTTTACCTTTAGCCTAGAGTTGCCATTTCGGTATATAAATCAGTGAAAGTTTTGGCAGTGGATTAACTTGATATAAACCACATAGCATTCCTCCTCCACCAACATGTCCAGTCTATAATTTATATTCTTTCTTTGATAGATTTCTTTTCTGAGAACAATTTGCATCATCATTCATTTTAAAGATAGATTGTTTTGCAGCGTTTGATATATCAACCCTGGCACTTGGAAAGCTGGCATCCAGATGTACAGCTTGCAAAAGAAAATATACTTTTGTTCAAAGGAGCAGTGGTGGTATGAGATCACCTTATATGGACCTTGCTATCTTCCCCTGCTAGCAGAGAATTGATTTCTTTTGCAATGAAAATTCCTCAGAGCAATCCTTTATCACTTGTTAAAGAAGTGCAAAATGGGAAAGTACAAGCTAGTGCATTCAGAGCGAGGAATTATTAACAGTAATGTAACTTAATGGCATGACAGCAGGGATAAATTTGGATCATGGACTCTGGAGTTAAGGTTCAGGAAATAGCAATCTTTGTTTAAAGATGCAACCCAGAAATTAATCAGGATGAATAATATGATAATATACGAACAGCAGCATTTAGAGACTCCTAAGGCTTTCAAGGCTCTGTTGAATCAAGCACACATCCTAATACACAGCTCTGCCTCAGAGAGTTTACTATCTTGTGAGTCAAGCCTGATAAACAGTGGGATAAAGGAAGGATTAGCATGCTCATTTTGTAAACAGGGAATCAAGCCACAGCATTATTAGGAGCTAAATTTACAAAAATGGTACAGGCTTTCCAGTGTTTTGCTCTTAGGTACTTTGCTTACAGGAGGCCAGCACAGTGCCAGCAAACTCATGGCTCCTGAGTGGCTGCATGGAAGCGGTTCCAAAGGATGCGATCTGCTGAAAAAAGAGCTCACGGTGCATGCGAGCTGTCATTCATCCTCAGAGAAACAGTGAGAGAAGGGAGGGAGCGATGGAGGGATGGGGACATCTCTCTCTGAGGAGACCTCATGCTTGTCACTGCATTTCAGGGCTCTTATTCAGCCTTTTTGCTCTCAGTACATCATTTGTCTTCACACTCAACGTGTCAAATACTTGAGAATATGTGCTCTGAGGAGCTGACTATGGCCTAGTAGTTAGGTTTTGTGTTTGCTCTGCCTCTCAGCAAGTTTCAGCAAACAGCAAAAATAGTTTGGGGAGCAAACGGTCTGTAGGTGTCATTGGGGTGGGCTGAGAGGTGGGGGCACCACAGCTCAGTCCTGTCCCTCCTGGCACAGTTGCATCAGCAGACGCAGGAGCAGAGGGGTTCAGGTGCCACGACTGGTTGCAGGAGAAAGTCAGGGGATCTTTCCCAGCTGTATAACCAGGTGCAGGTCCCACCGTGACATTCCTCCCTCTGGATCAGGCCCAAGACTCCTGCTGTTAAAACAACTGAATTTGGTAGAATTAATTTAGCTAATATTCCTCTGTGTTTAATGCAGTTTGTTAGCGGCACGTCATGGCACAGATGATTACCACTGCAAACACAGCCTCTTTGCAAGGGGGATCACAGAAATCACATGTCCTGATCAGAGGAGCCTTCCCCAGAGCTTCGCCTG
Source organism: Cariama cristata (assembly GCF_000690535.1). Classification (NCBI taxonomy): domain Eukaryota; kingdom Metazoa; phylum Chordata; class Aves; order Cariamiformes; family Cariamidae; genus Cariama; species Cariama cristata. The sequence continues at coordinate 34,596 of NW_009628288.1, read as the reverse complement.
TGCCATGCAGAAGGAAATGTTTCCCAGCTTTTGTACCAGCATCTTATCCTTCCACATGTACCTTCCCAAAATGCTACTTCTAATATTACAGTGGACCGCTGGGCATTAGTAATAAATAGATGCAGGGATGGGTTTAGCAGAGGAGGGTAAGGATGCCATAGCCCTCCTGCCTCCTGTCCCCATCAGAAGAGATACAGATCTGTTGTGTAACAGCATATCCCATCAGAGCCGTGCCTGCACTGCTGTGGAAGCTGCCACAGTGCCAGGTTTTTAACATCCTCCCCCAAGGAAATGACTGGGGAGGTGCTGATGCTGTTCCCAGCAGCTGATTATCAGATATCAACTATGACGAGAGCTGTTCAAGATGTAATGCCATATGCACATCGTAAAATCCTAGCCTAAAGCGATCTGCGTGCAGGTGAATCCTGCAGGCAGGCAGAAACTTGCTTCAGCTTTATCCTTGTGAGCTGCCAGCCTGGGCCGGGGGGCCGCCCGGCACTGCAACCCAGGGGAACCCTTATTCCCGGGGAGACCCCATGTGAAGCCACTGCTTACTTTTAAATTCTGTGTTTACTAGATATAAAATACATGAAAACCAGGCAAGGAAAGATGACTAAATGTCACAGGAAAGTGAAAATGGACCTCAACTCAAATGTGAAGCTAACTGGTCTCAGATGGGGAAGGGGATCTCTGTTTTTCCCGGTGCTACACAGTACTGCAGGGAAAGGCCGTAAAAACTGGGGTCTCACGGAAGGCAAAAGTGGTGCTGGGTCCTCTTTCAGGGTGATGTTTTGATATCAGTTATATTTTTTTCTGCCATCAAAAAAAAAGGAGATTCTTCTTCCTGACAAAAGAATCCAGTAGCCCCAATTCCTCTCTGCTCTTTGGACTGAATTACTTAAGCACATTACATTGCAAAGCACTGAACCGTCCCAAAGCCCACGTTTATACATCAGCAGTGCTTTATATTCTGCTCTGTTGCTGTCAGACCTTCCTCTACGTTTCTGCCTAGCTCTTAATTTTTTTAGATGCTACCTTGCTTTATTTATGTTTATTAGGATGCAAATAAAACATATGTTATTAGGAAAGAATGTTGCAAGTTTGCAGACTTCTGCCTTCACCTTTTAATGTGTTTTTCTGCTCAGAAAAGATGACACACTTGAAAAAAGTAAATTGAACATATTTTGTTCTTACAGAAGGAAATATATTTTCAAAATAGATGTGTGTCGTTTTCAAAACCTTCGAGGTGAGTTATTTAGCTGGGATTGAAGTTCATTATGTCTTACCATCAATAAATATGCCTGTTTAAATGAGAGGCAGGGCCATGTTTTCTCAAAGCTATGTTTTCACATTGCTTTGTTTTATAGCTAGATGTTACTTCTGAGACCACTCCAGGTTTAAAATTTGCTTGTTTCTTAAGTAGAAATAAATAACATAATTTTGGCTTTTCAGTTTGTAGAGAAAGGATTTATATACACATTGCACATTTTCACTGGTGTGGAAACAGAGTGCCTTTAATTAGGCTCTATAGAGCAGACACTCCTGAGTGAGAAAGTAAGTAAAAAACACCACTTGTTTTACATGTTGAGTTCTGACACTAACTGTAAGAACAACAAAGCTTCCCTGTGCACCTCCCAGAAGGTTGCTTATTACGGTCTGCTGTTCTGTTATGTCTGTGTACACACATACCTGTGTGCAAGCAACTCTTTTATTTTCCTCATCATCCTTTTTTCTAGGTCACGATGCCAGCTGTGATGAGCAGATACGCTCCTATTTTCTACCATAAGTCAGTGCCTGGGGAGGTGCAGGAGATAGGAAGATATCCTCCTGCATCTCTTTCCCCTCTGATTATAGCAGCTAACCAGGCAAATGGAAGGAATACAGATGAAGTAACTAATTGAAGCCCAGTTCCTCCAAGGCATTTAAGCATCTTTTTCAAACCTTTGAAGATCTCAGCACTTCTCTGCTCACAGCAGAGGGAAGAGGAGGGACTGTGACTGCAGATACATCTAAGGATCATGGTCCCTTGTTGATGCCCTCCCTTTTATCCCTGCAGGTGAAGGGTTGACTGCCATTGTGTTATGGTTGGTGTACCAGCAGCGTCTGTAACCCACTGGAGGTGTCTGCGAGGTGTTTTTGAACATAGGTGCCATTCAAGGAGGGCATGCTTTGCAAGAAAATACAAATGTTATGGTAGAGCAGATCATTGGGCTGTTGCAGTGGGTTTAGGCATTGAGTAGAGAGGCTGGATGGCAAAGTGACAGAGAAAAACATTTTCCCTTCTCAGCCTCATGTTCCTCATCATCCTTAAAAGTAAAGGCAGGAGAAACGACCTCCCTGTGTCCAGGGGACTTTGGCTACATCAACGTTAGTGAGACAAACACTGCCAGAGCCTGGTCTCTGCCCTGAGGCAGGCTGGCTTGTCTGTCCTGGTCTATGCCATGGACCTCTCCTCACCTCCAGAGCTGTGTGACTACGTCCAGACTACTTTTGGTAATGGTCCTTGCTTTGTGCTATCTCCCGAGCAAGGTGTGGTAGAGCAGTAGCACATCCAGGGCAAAAGCCTGCCAACAGAAAATTGAATTCCCATGCCCCGTCTGGTGCCTTGGCACTTTTAATTTACTAGAATGCTGCACCTCATATCTCCAGTGTTCACACTGGGTCCTATCATGTCCTTTAAAAAGAATATGGTTTATTTTGAATGTACATCAAACTAGTGTGTTGAGTGGCACTAGCAACCTTTCCAAAGTACATCTTGGGTTTTAGAACTAAAGATGCATGTTTGGCTCAGCACACATTGTTTAAGAGCTCCAGAGAATGTGCCTGCCAAAATATCCATGCTGACTACATGCAGTATATTTGCTTGCATATATGGAGTGTGCAGGTTGTGAGCAGCATGTCTGCTATGAGACAAAATTATTTTCTTTTTGCTTGGCCCTTAATTTCCAGTAGATGGACACCAAGGGTACCAAGTCAGATTGATTTGTCTCAGCCTGAACTGTCAAGATTTGTCACTGCTGAGGGCACCTTGGTAACAGGACAGAGCTCTCACCAATATCCTACAACAATCCTCACGGCCTCCTGCCCTGCAGACTGAGAGATGGAGAGGGTGCAGAGAAGCTGGGAGCTTCCTGGGCTGTTGTGGCAGTGGGAGCCACAATCCCATGACATGACTACCACCTCTCTATGCAGACAGCAGTGATGTCTTAAAATGAGCTTTTCCCCTCTCTCCTCACTGCACATAGATTGCAGGGGTTTGGTAGCTAACACAAGGAACAGCGATCGCTCCTTCTGCACTGGGTGCAAGGCTGGACCATTAGCTAATATAGCAGTTGTATGTGACAGTCCCATGTTGCTGTCTGTCCCTGTTCTGGAGCCTTTGCTTTCCGCATCACCCCATTTAGACTATTTTAGTGAGAGCCTTTAGCCATCTTCCTAATAATGTCTCTGCTCTCTGCGTTGTTTGCCTCTCTGACCCTGCTACGAGACCTAGCAGGAGGTGTGCTCCGCAAAATGCAATGATATCATTTATTTTTTGAGAAGCAAAAGTGATGTACCAGCTCCTCTTTAACAGAAAAAAGAGGAAGAAGAAAGGGGTAGATGGCAAATTTTTGCTTCTATTCTGTGTGTAGATGATTCTATTTAAACATAACTGAGCTGACTTTTATAGCAGTGATATTTATTTGGGTATTCCTGAAACTTCATTACTGCCTAGGATGCCCTTTATGAGAGATTTCTGCCATCAGTTCCTGGTGACAGACAGCATTTGTGCACTGAGAGGCTGATGGAGAAAACAAATGTTATCTCTCGCTAACAGGGAGGATATTTGCTCCCTGCCAGTGACTTGATGCTCTGTGTGATGGTCAAAGGCTGGGTTAATTTTATGGGGTTGCTTTACAGTTCCCACAGGTGGATGGCATTTGAGATGCAACAATGCAAAGTGTTAGACAGGCTCACATGGGATGGACCAGCCAGGATATGGTGTGGTGAACAGACTGGAAAATCACAGTCTCCTAAATCATTTTGTCAGTTCTGCTTTTTTTAGTAACAAACCAGAACGAACTGTACTCCTTGCCCCAGAGAAAATGGGAACTTTTCAAGTGAGACTTTTCCCTCCACATGGCATCCAGTTGCCTGTTAGAGCCAGGCAGAAGCCTTTATAGTCCTTATTTTTTTCCAGGAATCTGCCTCATAATAACCAGCTGTGGGCAAAAACTCCTTGACAGCATCTCAGGGACTTCAGGCTTGGGTCAGGAGCCAGCAAGGGGCCATTCCCCTGGGGATGCCTGGAGGTAGTCACACAGTTTTGGGGGCCAGGAGAGTTTAATAATATGGATGAGGCTGGGCTACGCCATTTGGTCTCGGAGCAGGGCACAGTTGCACCTGGGGCTCACGATGTGTGTGTGGGTACACAGCGGCACTGGACAGGAGATGTTACACAAAATGATTGAGACAGAAGTAGATTAGTCAAAACTGTGCTTGGAGTCCAGATGGTTAGGAACCTTGCACCTGCAATGTTACTCACTTATTTATACTGAAACCAGAACAGGAAAAATTCCCCTGAGGAATCCTGAGCCATGGCCTTGGCTGGCATCACTTAACGTGCATTAGCAGAACTTGGCCGGGTTCAGCCTCAATGGTGTGGACTGAAATACCCTGGAGAAATGGAAACCTGGTGCCACAAACCACCCAGTAACCTTGTGAAATGGTGACACAGGCACAAGTCTGGCTCTGCACCAGGAAAAGCCTTTCTCACCTTTCTAATTAGTGGGGATCTCACCAGGGAGTGCAGGAGATTCATGGCCATTTTACCTGATGAGCTTTCTGTAATTTACTGTTCTCATTACAGAACATGAGACGATTTTTCACAGTGAGTCTGGGGGGAACTGAAACTGCGCAAGCATTGTTCAGGCTCTTGTGTCATAGCCTATTTAATATCTAAGCTGATTAAATGCCTACATTCTTGCAAATCATGTATCATAAAATGGTGTGCTAGTGCTATGGAGAGGGAAAAGTTTGTAAGGGTGGTGAATCTGAAGTACAAAATCTGAATGTTGACTTGTAAAGGTTTGAGATCTATGCAAAACAAGATCTGGGAGGGATCTTCAGCTTCCCCATCTATAAACAAGCTTCAGTTTTTCTTGGTGCTGCCAAACCCTGGTTACTAGAAATCAGGAAAGGTGTTACTGAAAGCATTGACATCCCACAACGTATAAGTACTGAAATGGGAAGGAGACCTCTGGGTACATTTTTGAGCTATCTCTCCTCCATGTATCTGATTCAGGCTCTAAATGCTGGGAGAAGACTAAGGCTGAGAGACGATGCTGCTCCCTGATCTCTCTCCATGTCTTTCCAAGTGCTGCCCCTTACTCCTGGCAAAGCCACAGAGCATCTCCAGCTGCCAGCCCTCCTCCTTCCCTGGTCCTTTGCAAATGGGAATTGGCTTCGTCATCCCCTGCAGCCACAGCTGATGCCATGGAGAAGGCCTTGGGAGCAGGGTTACCCTCCGAAACATGCCTCCAGAAATGTCCTCTTGAAAAAGAGCTCACGCACTGTGTGCACCTCGTAAAAGCCTGCACTCCAGTTTATCATCTGGATACCTTCCTCACCCTCAGGAACAGTGAGGTAAGTGATGTTGCTGAAGATAGGACTGTAAAAAATAAACTGACAAGGCTGTGTGTATAAACTGTGCACCCAGTTTGAATCTCCACCTACCCCAGCAAGAAACAGAAACACACCATGCAAGGTGTGTCCTTAGACTGTGGGAGATCAAGACACTTGTACTCTGAATTTCAAATACAAGCACTTGTAAGGAATTGACCTTGCAAGACTTGCCGATGCCCTGAAACAAAAGGTTTTATATTGCTTTTAAAATCATATTCTCAGGTCCGTTATTCCCATTATCCATATAAATGTCTAACCCTCTTTTCAATTGTGCTAAGCTCTCGGCACTGGTACTGTCTTATGAAGTAGATTCCAACATTGCAATATTTTTGAGGTCTTTTTTTTTTTGACATTGTGTAGTTTCTGGCTTGCAATTTCATTGAATACCCTCTCTTTCTTGTATTATGAGAGGAAAAATAACTGCCCTTCCTTTTCAACACTTTACCCTTGCATTATTTTGTTTACTTCAACCACTTCTCTTCTAATCATCCTTTCTCTGACAAAAAGGGTTCCCATCTTTATGTTTTCTCTTCTCTGGCAATTGCTGAACACATCCTGTGCCAGGATCAAGGCAGGGACTACAAGCAGATGATAATGTGATGAGCTTATTTGATGAATACATTCAAGGAGGGCATAAATATAAGAATATTACAGTCTCCTTATGAACAATATGCGAGCAGAAAAATGGCTGAATTAATTGGGTAAATTATCCCCCATGAATTACTTGTCCAGTTCTGTCACTAGCACTTAAACATAATGGTGACCAACTAATTAAAAACTGTAGAACCAAATTTATCATCTTGAATAGAAAGAATCTTGTGCTCAGGCTATTTGGAGGCTGAACTTGGACATTTACCTTAAATTATCCATATTGATGTCATGCATTTGATCACTGATAGTCATAACAAAGTTTTAAATAAAAAATAGTCACTATTTAATTATCCCGAATGTTCTTTACTTAATGCACTCCTGTGTTTTGTGTAGGGACGAAGAATGGATAATCCCTGAAAGAGGAGGATTACTCAGTTTTACGTCTTAAAGTTCCAAAGAGCATTTCAAATCCCAGAATTATTTACGTAACATTTCTGAAAATGAAAATCTTTGAAATGCTTGCAATCGCTTAAAAGCGTACCGTGAAAGGGCTGCAATGACAGGAACCGCTATTTATGTGGGATGAAAGCCAGCCCCGTTGATCTGATTTTGTATTGTAATATACAGGATTATTGATCCTGCGTTTTCATGGTGGATGCTCTAAGTGTTTTGTGCACAGCTTTCTTCCAGCCTCACTCAACTTCTTTTTTGCGTTAGTGACCTTTCCTGAGCTTTTTCCTTTGTGAAGAATGAGCAAGCAGCGATGGTGCCGGCGAGCAGCCCAGACATCAATTTTCACTTCATGGCCATCTGAAACCTCTTATGCAGTGCTTGGGAAATTGCTTGAGCCTCGCTAACAGCTTTCCTCCTTGCTTCCTTTCCAGGACTGTCCTGAACAGGTTTCTTAAACACACTGAGGTTTCTTATGTCTTAGAAAAATACCTATACGAGTAATCTTCCATGCACAATAAAAGCTGGTGGCATTTTATATTGAGAACATTTCATGGGTTGAAATTTTCTGTGTCTTCAGAGAAATTTAATTTAATTTAATTTTGGCAGGTAGTTTATAACTGCCACAAAAAAATCAGAGAGAGCCTTTCTGACACTCCGAATAATACCGTAAGTTGTATCTGCATGAAGAACACCATCAGCTGGGGCCGCACTGGTTGGTAGGCTGGAGCTGACAAACTTTGGGGGACTTTGGCAGGATGGGAAAGTCAAGAAGAGGTTTCCAAACATGGTTCCCTGCTGGGGTGGCTGTCCAGGCAGTGACAGTGGGGATGGAGGGTGGTCTGGCACAGGGCTCTCCTCCCTGCCATGCGTCCTGAGCCTCTCCAGGGGCTGGAGAGAGATTTCGCTTAAGCAGATCTTGATGTCCGTGAGCAGTGGGAGCAGCTGAATACTGAATTAGCAGCATGTAATGGGCATGTTGAAACATTTTCCTTCTCCCGAGGCAGGAGGTGATACAGCATCCCTCTTACCTCACCAAAACCTCATCTGCAGGGTGAGAGGGTCAGTGAGTTTGTAGGGACAACTTAGTATGGGTGGTCCCCAGGTCTGTTCTGGGGTCTGGGAGCAGCGGTGGTGCTGCACAGCACCCAGAGGCCTGCTTCCTCGGTCAGCCCCACACACAGAGTTTGTACAAAATACCTAAGCATCAACTACTACATTTTTACATTCAGAAAAGGAAATGGCAGCCTGCAGTTCCTGAGTATGTGCCAGAAAACAATGCCTGCAAGCGGCGTTGTCTTAATTTATAACACACTTTGGCCGATTCAAAAGAAAAAATTATCCCAATTTTAGGGCTGGATCTGTTTACAGGACATATTCATGGTGTAAAAAGGGCACCAAATAGGTGACATTTGGTCTGTGCTGCCCCAAACTGAGAACAGCAGCATTATACATTCTCATACAAGGAGTCAGCAATTTGATTAGTAGCAGATTAACATTTTAGACCAAGTATTATAATAAGTCTATAAATTGGCAAGCCAGTTTCTCACAATACTCAATAATTCAATTCCTGGTTTCATCCCATAACATCCAACAGGAAGAGTAAGAACCCATTTAATGTGATTGTGAATGAACAAAATTGAATTTATGCTGGACTTGTAGCCTTGCTCCTCTGCAACTCTGTCTCTTTTTATCACACAGAGCTGATTACAAAAAGCGTAAAATCTAAAAATATGAAAACATAAACCTGTAAATCATGTAGCAGAAAAATCCTCAAGATAACTGTTTTAAAAGTGAAATTATACTTTACTCATATGAGACAGGATTGAGCAGAAAACCTCAAAACCAGCAGAATGAACAAGTATTTGAGGGCTGGGGGGGCTGGCTGGGACTGCAGGCGTGGGCTGCTCTGTAAGGAGGTGCGACGAGCAGCTCTTTCC
>NW_009628288.1:13690-25932 GCF_000690535.1 Cariama cristata | reverse complement strand
GAGGCATGGGGCCAAGGCTGGGTGGACGGAGCAAGGCAGGATGTGAAATACACCCCGTGAAACACATTGCCTGCAGTCTCGTCTTACGTGGAGAAGTGGAATGTATACATAAACCATGGAAAATGATTAATTTACAGGGAGTTACAGAGACAGAGGTTGCATCACTGACAGCCCATCCAAATCCCCTGATCTTATCCAAGTTCTTAAATTGTTTCCTAATAATCCATATAATTAGAATTTTCAAAGAGCGTTAATTATGCCCATTAGAGTTTTAGCAACAGCATGTTTATATATTATAAAATAATGTCAGCTGTGTATGAAGCAGATAAACATTTTAACACAAGTTGAAACTCAGAAACTTTCCTCTCCCTATTCCAGTTGGCTGCTGAGCTCCAGCCTGCCAGGGCTCTGCTGAACGCAGCTGCAAAGAGCTAGCAGCAGAAGGTAGCTTCAGGGGAGCCTGAAGATGCTTATATTGTCCATCTGGAAAGCAAATTGAAGGATGACATTAATTTTCTGACCACTAATAGTGCTAGAATAGCTCAAATGCCAAAGTAGTTTCCTTGTAAGGCTGCTTTAGTTATCATAATCAATAAGAATCTAATTTAGGGCAGAAACCATACCACCAGTAAGCAAAGTTGTTCCACGTTGTTCATGTGCTGTGGGGTCCTGGCTGGGAGAAGAGCTGGATGCTGTGATAGCAAGTGTAGACATAAAGGGCACGGCAGCAGCCTGCATCAATGGGCAGAGGCTGGCTGCATAGCCAGCACTCTCCTGATGACGATGCACGCTGTGCCAAGCAGGACAGCAGGCAATGCATGGGGAGTGAGTGATGTGGTACCGTGGCAATTTTCATTCTCCCCCTCCAGAAATGGTGGATTAAGGTCTTCACGAAGGACTCTGAGTCACGTGCGGAGCCAGCAAGGCAGCTGTGGGTTTTGGGAAGCTGGTCTGCCTCTTCCCCTATTGCCTTCCTGTTGTTTCCTCTCTGTCAGCTCTGTGACTCCTGTTGTTTCACAGCAGGGATGGTTTTGAATTTAGTTATCGTGGTGCACAGAATCAGCATTACATTCTTCACTTTCTTATGTTCTTTAACTGCAGCAATGCATTTTGTTTCCAAACCCAGGCTCCTGCAAGGGCCCCTGTGCAGTCCTGGATGTGTCTGTGGTGGTTCGCAGTCTGCTTTCCCCACATGCATGCCTGTCTTGTTCTTAGAACAAACTCCCTTGCTGATGGTATCTTTGGTCCTTTCTGTCACTGTTTGGGTGTTTGCTCAGAAACTTGCCACAAAGATAATTTTTTTTCTGCCTGAATAGCTCAACTGGACAGTTATGTAGACATTGAATAGCATAGGCACAAGCCCAGTCTCTTGTGATATGCCATTTTTTTTAGCTCTACCCACAGCTCCATTTCTTGCCTATGCCTTGGTATAAAATCACTGTCTCTTGAATAGCATTTAAAAATTCTGTGTGATCTTGCAACTGTTAATTGCATTATAATTCATACAAAAGTGGTGACTGTGTGTGTAAAAGTCATCAGACTTATTCCCACAGCTTCCTTTCTCACTACTTATCTTCTACCGTTTTGTCATAGTAGCACAGAGGGCTCTCAAGCAAAAGCAGAGCAGTGCAACAATTTTGCAAAACCATTGCAAAATATAGACTCTTCCACCAAGGGTTAGCAGTCTGAGTGAACAAGGGGGTAAGGAAAGTGTGATAATTTCACACTGAGAAAAAATATCTTACAGAGAAAATAAGTGACATATAGGTCTGACAGTGCTGAGAAGTTATTTCTGAAGCTCAGGGGAAGGAAGTGTTACCCACAGCGTTCGAGGAGGACAGCACTTGATTTCTTCATAGCAGATGCCAAGGAAAATATTCAAACGCTTTAAATTAATAGTCCTCTCAAGGTAGTTGTCAGCTTGTACGATCAGCAAGGAATGAAACGTGCATAGTACAATCAATTAAATGTACAGTCTGCCCATGGGAGGGAGTTGGACCACAGCAGACTGATACCCCGTCAGGGTGACACAGAGCATGTATGGAGCCCCACCACGCCGTGCATGGAAGATGTGCTCATCACCACGACGGCGGCAGGATCGGAGCTGCTTTATCCACTGAAAACCATTTCCATGTGAATCGTATGGAGTTATTTATCGTATTCCCTCCGGAGCAGGGGATTGTTTGCTTAATTCCCCACTCTGCCTGTGGAGGACGATTCACACCATAAGCAGCAGCCACCAAACTCTGCAGGGCTGCAATGCCGCTGCAGAAGTAGAAGCAGGGCCCTGCTTTAAAATGGTTTGAAACTGCTATGTTGCTCAAGCTGTGTGGTGCCGTGGGGAGAAACACGAAAGGGAAAGCAGTCTTTTATAATAAATCACGGTTTCTCTGTGAGTCTTGTAGGGAGGGGATGGGTCATGGGCCAGAGCATGGCCTCGACTGCGGTGGATGAAAAGGAGTTTCTGTTCAGTGAGTGTTCATTGATCTGTGTGAAAAGAGTTGGTGGAGAGCAAGCCACCCGCTCCCTCCCAAGGCTTGTCCTTTCGGGGTTGTGTGGGTGGATGCTCTGAGTACATCTGCTCGTGGGAAGCCTGTTTGTGGCCAAAGAGAGAGCTCTAGCTTCCTCCAGCAATGGAAACACAAGTTTTTGTTAAAAAGAAAAAAAAAGGTCAGGGGCTGCTTTGGCTTGTAGGAAACGTTTCTGTCTCTCGATTACAGAAGCAAGGCCAAGTCCTTGGTGATTCAGAGGCGGGAGATGGATGGACTGGAGGTTGAGGAGGTGGCCTTGGTCTCTGGAGAGCAGCAGCCAGGCTGTGGCTGTGCCAATGGCCCTGCTGTGTGGGCACCTCTTCATCAGAGGTGTTGTGGTACCTGCACTTTCCATCACCAGTCCCAGCCTCCCAGGGCACAAAAAATAATGAACATTGTCACAGGCAGCTCTGCTCCTTGTCTAATTAGCTTATTTGCTTGCAGTCCTTTGTATTCCTCCCCCTGCCATCTGCTCTGGGCTCCAAGACCCGGCTGCTGGGAGTTGCCCTGGCTGCTGGTAAGGTGAGGATGTCCACATTGAACCCACAATCCCTGTAGGAGTCTTGCATCTTTGAGTCTGTAAACGCTGCTCTTCTCTCTCCCCATGCAATTCTGAGATTTAGCTGCACCAGTGAAACTTATATTTAGAAATCCAAGTAAGTGAGCCTGTGGGGCACCCGGCTGCTGTGGCGGTGTGGGAACGGTGAAAATAAAACATCTCAGTTGTTTCCAGACCTTTCGCTTGGATTTGCTCTTACATTTTCCGCATTGCTTTGATCTCTGATCTATAAGGCTCTGTTCGTCTCAAAAGCTGCAGTCCAGTTTCAAGTTATCCAAAGAAACATGCAGATGGTCTGAACATTTCAAACAAATAGGCATTTGCTGTTTCAATGGCTGTGATCTGCAAAGCTTTGCAGTCCCTATTATTTCAGATGGTTCATAGGAAACCAATTTTAGCTGTGACAAAATGTTCTGAACTTGCTACCACATTTTTATTGCTCTTTGGCTCTGGATTGATTTTCTCTTATTAGCTGGAACTGGCTGTGGCTTTTTTTATCAGACAATCCTGGAAAGCAGCAAATCAGTCTGGAGCTCAGCTGCACAAAGCGAAGTTGCTTTGCTTATTGATGCATGCTTTTAGATCACTTAAAGCGTAACAAGAGTCAGCAATTTAGCTGAATTGGTTTGGTTTTCAGCTTTGATTGAAATTCACAGTTTAGAACATTAGCAGAATTAATTTGCTGGAGATTCTTATCTTTCCCAGTTAATTTGAATGAAGTGAGGTATGTAAATGTATGTACTTTGCAAGCTGTTATCTTCACCATTTCAAAAGAAGATTGATTCATGCAAAAAGCTTTAAAATCCAAGCAGAGGATGATTGCTGGAGGCCTTGACTGGGGAAGAGGGTTGTGATTTTGCCTAGAGTTTGTAGAGACAGCTTGATAATGGTGTTTTTGCAGAACTGAGGAGGGAGATGAAGGCAATTTTGATGGTAGTGAATGTCATTTAAAGGTAGAGAGAGCAAAGATACCTGGCTGTGGGAGGCAGATAATCCTGGCTAGTATTTTAATGGAAACTCTTTAGGTGGGAAATGGCATCTGAGGAACCTGTGGGAGAAAACACGCAGCTGGGAGACAATGCTGAAGAAGATCCTGGAGTTCAGACAGGGCTTTGAGGAGGCTGTGGAGGGGATATTAAGCAGTTGAATATTTTGAGGTGTATGTTGAATTAGACGATTAATCCACAGGAAGAATAATGACCCAGGGGAGCCTGTGATCATGAGGGCAGGTAAAGCAGCTGAACCAGACTTGAAGCATGAACTGACTGAGCTAGAGAATGGAAAGGAGAAACAGAGGGAGGAGAAGGCAGCAGGAGAGCAGCCAGCTCTACACGGAGAGAGGTGGAGAAGCAGAGGTAGCTGTGGGATGTAGCTGGGAACAAGATACCCCATCATGGAGGCAGAGCTGAAATACCTTTACCCTGGCCCTGATGCTCCCCAAGCTCCACTCTCCTGCTGGACCTTGGTTTCATGCTGGTGTACGAGTGCAAGCGTTTGGGTCCAGGCAGGCAACAAACAGACAAGTCAGTTGTGAACTCAGCGGCTGGGAAAGGAGTGAAGCCCATGGGAGAGGCCTGAGCTTTGCTTGCAGAGCTGCCTGAGCAGCCAGTGCCAGGGGGAACTCCAGGTGAGCCCCTGGGGAAGAGGGACCACCAGACACCACATCATCAGGCTGCAGCATCTAGTGACCATTAAATTCATACAAACATGGCATGCTGTTGTACTAGGCCCCGGAGAGCAAAAGTCTGTATGGGCTGGGGGATGATGGCCTATATAGAACAAGATTTTGTACTGATAGCTTTTGCCAGAATAAACTCCTAGAATCACAGAATGGTTTGGGTTGGAAGGGACCTTAAAGCCCATCCAGTTCCAACTCCCCTGCCATGGGCAGGGACACCTTCCACTAGATTGGGTTGCTCAGAGCCCCATCCAACCTGACCTTGAACACTTCCACTGATGAGACACCCACAATTTCTCTGGATAACCTGTTCCAGTGCCTCACCCCTCATCGTAAAAAATTTCTTCCTTATTTTCAATCTAAATCTACCCTCTTTCAGTTGAAAACCCTTGCCCCTTCTCCTGCTGTTACAGGCCCTGGGGAAAATTCTCTCTCTCTCTCTCATTACCCCTTTCCTCTCCCATACAGCTCCTTGTGGTTTTGTTTGGGTTTTTTTTACCCCCAGCAGGAAACATAATGGCTCTTTATTGCTAGACACTGATTTATTTTTAGTGTTGCAGTATACATATTTACTTCTTAGGCTGAAAATGTTAACATGCCACAGTTTGCTTTTACAGTGGACGCTCATGTTAGCATGATTAATTTTCAGCATTGAATAGTCCTGCACTCAAGGCAGGAGCTCATATTTTTGAGATAGTTTGTCCATCTTTTAGTATTAGCTAGTGTTTCCTTGCTCAGCATTTATGCCTGTGAAAAGAGCTTTCCTACAATACGAAGTCACTAAAAAATTTTCCAGCAAGAAGGAGATAAGTGTCTAAATACTCCCTCTTTCAAATCCTGTTTCAAATCTTCCCTGCTTGGAAAGGAGGGATCTTTGTAAATAAGTAAGGCATGGCAGTGGTCCCACTAGGGAAAGGGCTACGGGAAGCGTCATTGGGAAAAGCTTTGCTTTCTCATGCACATGAATCTGTGCCACTATCGCCAGTATTTGTCCTCAGTGATGCCTGGATTTGCTAGGCAGTGCTCCAGCAGATGCAGTGAGATGATCAGCTCTGCTCTACAGAGAAGATGCTGAGGAAGAACTGCAGACAGCAACAGGGCAGAGCACAGACCCCAGCTTTCAATGCCCTGGAGTGCCTGTCCACCGGCTGATGCTGCATCTCTACTAGCTGTGGGAACTCCAGCACTGGTCATCATTGCCTGGTCGTCAGCACTAACCTCCCTCTCATCTGGTAAGATTTAAGGATGAAAGCAGGCTGCCTCCCTCATCTCACCCTTAAAAGGGAAGGAAACATTGCTGAGCAGCTTTAGTGGCCTTTGGAGTCTTCCCTTAGGAGAAACAAAGAGAGTTTGCCACCAGTTCCCTGGAACAGGCTGCAACATCAATGCCTTTAAGGACTGCAAAATATGAAAGATAATAAAACTGTCAAAGAAAGCTTTAAAGTCCAATGTGTGGGAGTAACACAAAGGGCACCAAGCAAGACAAATAAATATATGGCTGCAAAGACTTTTTTGTTGTACCACAAATTATATAGAAAGCTGTGGGCATGGGGAGAAGCCTTATGGTTTTGCTTTCGGTGGTGGTTTTCCGCTGCAGGTGATAAGTATGTCACATCAATTGTCATCTGGATCTTGTTTCCAGATGTTTAAAAATATTTAAAAATATTTAAAAAATGTTCCAAGTTACATTTCCAATTTATTCCACTGAACACCTCCAAAACCACACCAGAATAAGTGAATTAACAGCAGCACTTCACATTTAGAAGCTCTAAGGATTACAGAACGCTTATGCAGTATAAGCAAATCCTCCATTTATGAACATTAAAATTAGTCTTTTTATCCAAAGGTGGGAACAAGAGAAAATCGAACTCATTTTTAAAGCACTGAGCACTCAACAGCTCTGATTTCTGAAAGAGCCATAGGCTCTTGAATACATTTGAAGATCATGCCATTTATTGCAGTGCTTACATTTTAACTTAGAAGACTAATGCTAAGCACTCATTTACAAAAACCTTGCTGTAAATGATTTGCCAAGAACATAGAACATCATATGATAGATGCAAACCAGGAGAAAGCCAGGGAATGTGATTTCTGATTTTGTTGCCAATCATAGTAATTTTGTCCCCCCTCTTCCAATATTTATTGTGAGTCTTTAAAGTTCCACCACTGGTACCATGCCATGAGGCATGAATCCCAGTTTTTTTTGAAAACCCTAAGAATGTACCCTAGTGACACCACATCCAGAAGGATGGTAAAGAGGTTCTGTATAGAAAATTTGTGTGGAATAGTTGATTTCTTGATTGCGTAGCCAGACAGAAATGTAGGGATAAAAATTAACTGTCATTCAAACCCTATGTGTTCTGCAGCCTTGTAGGCATTTCTCTCTGGGTTGAAAGTCCTTTTGAAAAATAGTGTTTGATTTCAACCAAACCAGCTGACTTAGGCCTTTTTGGTATCTGTGGGAAAAATAAAGAGCAGAGTAGAAGCATAGGTATAAAAAGTGGGCTGTGTTTGTCCCTTTTTACAGGGTAGTTTAGATTTTCTAGCGTTCTCCCAAGGTAGATGCAGTCCAAGTTGAAAATGCCTTCCTTCTCCTTGATGGTGTATGAACCTGTGTTCAGGAAAAGGCTGTAACTCGAGGATTTATTGGGCCTTGCAGCGCAGGTACAACAGTCCTTGCTGCTGAAGCTGCCCAGGTAAATCCCTTGGGAGGAGCAGACCCAGGGGTCCCAGGAGCCCCAGGTCCAGGAGTGAGCAGCTCCCCTGACACCATTCCCAGGGCCAGGCATGAGCTGCCGTATCTTCTCAACAATCAACCTGCACATTCTGAAATGGGACGGCAGCAGCCGGTTAGTGCTGTACTGGGCAAATCTACTTGCATCATGTCATGAGAGCACAGAATTACTGCTATGTATGCTTGAGCTCCAAAAATCCCTTTTGCCTGCCATGTTTCTGCTTAAAAGTGCTGCTGGGTAGGAATTAAACTCAAAATAAAAGTGATATCCCCATGCAAAAGAGGAAAATTGTAGAAGTTACGTTTTTCCAAAATGAAAGTATACTTATTCAAGTGCTTTATTGGCTACTTGTAGCAGAAGAATTCTCACTAATTAAAGTGTAGTTAAGCAGTGTTTCAATACAGTCAGATAAGTGTGTGCATGATAATTTTATCAACCAATGTGTACCTTCTTCAGGGATCAAGTCTGGTAAGGAATTAACTCTAATATGTAGGTATTGCTGCTCTCCGTTGGGTGCTGTGAGAACTGCCCACTTATGAAAAATTTGAATGGGACTGGTAGAGTTAAGTGCAGGCAGGATGGATTAAAAAATAAAGGCTTATTTCTGTCAAAGTGTTAAGCTTCCAGAAGTTTTCATTCTGTGGTGTTTAGGATGGATATTCCTTTATTTAAACCAAACCAAAACATCACTAGTGTGTGAACATTGTCAACATCCTTTTTGGCACGTTTCCAGCAATAATTTCAGGAAATGGGATTGCCTAAATGAAGATTTGGGGATCTCGTGAGGAGGTGAGAAGCTGGGGTGGGAAGGGCGGAGTTGGCAGCCAAGCAGCAAAAAAAGAAGAAACGAAACCCCCAAGTCTTACATGGCGTCAGAGGGATTGTGCATGGGAACCAAAGCTTCAGAGAGGACATTTGCTCTGTCTTTGAGGCACATCTTCACTGCTTTTTGAGGTTTAGACATCTACCTCAGATACAAACCCCCTTCTCTTCAAAGAGTTTGGGTTTTGGGGAGGGAAGATGACTGTTAGGGAATGGCCGAAACAATTTCTCATGTGGAGGATAGGCTCAAATGTATTTCAGATAGCTTTCTCCAGAAGGTTTGTTTTTGCCCCTTGTTCCAGCTAACAGCCTGCAGTCTGAGCCTTGGGTTAAAATTATGTCTGTACATCTTAATACAGCTACGGAGTGACCACATCTACTGCAAATGTTACCCAGCCATGATTTGCAAAAGGTCAATAATGTAGTTTTATTCCCTTAATAGAAAGTATAAAAGTAAAGTGCAGTCTTCCACAAATAACTTATTTTCTGAGAGCTAGACCATTACTATGTAAGTGGCTTTTTTTCCAAAGAGTTTTCTAATTTGCATGCATACACTGTTTATTCTGGGCACCTTACTGAGCAGCCATCCTTGGGCAACACACTACAATCGCACTCCTATTCTTTCAGGCATCACTTGCTTAATACTAAATCTTTACTAAGCAGATCCACCCAGAGATTACACATCCCTTACAGTAAAACGAATGGGACTCTGCTGAATATGTTGGAGATTGCTAAGACTGAAACAATGGATGTTGGAGCTTTATATTCTCTCCTCCCTTGGTAGATCACTTTCTTTTTCTGTCAGATATTTATTTTTAAGCCTAAAAATCTAAAATTGGATTAATATGCTGAGAAGGAGGCTTTATGAAATAATCTTGTGGGCTAAAGTGATTCTAGTTTTATAGGGAGAGAGGCAAAGAAGGAGTAGAACAATCCTAAAATAGCAGGCATCAAAGAGGGGAGTGTGAGAGCCTATGAGCAACTTCCTGTCTGAGAACAAATTCAGGATACAGTTTTCTGGGAAAAAAAACATAACTGTTTGTCTGATGACTATTTCAGTGTAAATACAGCAGCATGTTTTACAACTGAGTGGGAGACTTGAATTATAATTTTTAGTCCTCCTTTATTCTCTTGAAGTAATGACATTAGGATTCCTACAAACCAGCTTGTTTATGTATCAAGTATTTCTGCCTCTTTTTGCCTTTGAGTCTATTTTCTGTAATGCCCAGTGTTTGCTAGCAATATTTATACAGCGTTGAGTAATGGAGATGGAATACGGTCCAAGGGACAAGGTGGAGAGAAAAGCAGAGGGAGGAAGAAGAGAGGTGGAGATTTGGAGGAGGTAGGAGCAGTGTGTGGAGTTCACCCACACATATGAGCCCAGAAAAAGGTACAGGTACAGAGTGTGAGTCAAGAGAATCGTTTGGACAGAGTCCACCCAGGGGTTTGTGGTAGGTTAGCAATATCACTGTACAAGCCCACTTAACAACGTTAGCAATATCACTGTACAAGCCCACTTAGGAATGGTTGTAGCACCTGCAGATATAGGCAAATACTGGAGAGCGTGGCAGTTGTGTGGACTAGCTGTCTGCTGAAGATGAGTTCTTCTCCACCTTACCTCAAGCTGCAATGGTTTCTCTTAGCTGTGGTGCCCAGTAGATTACTGGGGTCTAGGCACCTTGCTCATGTAAAACAAGACCCACAAGAACATGAAAACATCAAACAATTTGATTTCCCAAATGACACTGTACGCACTGTGCAGCTGACTTGAGCAAGGGACATCTTTTGATGGTCATGCAGAACTGAGCATGACAATAAATGGGGCCACGATGGGCCTGTCAGGAGAAAGGCAGCACTACTGTATCTCTTTAATGCTGCAAGGTAACAGAGGCTCCCAGCAGCTTCAGTTTTAAATCCCACTTTTTCCCTCATTTCCTCACCAAGGGGAGGCCTTGGTTCTTGCTGTGGGTGTTGTTTGGAGACGAGTCCTTTTCCTGCTCTGTTCTCCATTTCTCAGTGTTTGTGTTTGTTCCCTAGTCTGCTTATGGAGGGATGCACGTTTTTCCCCGTGAAACACAGCCTGGTGCCAGCATGCAGCATTAGTACCAAAACTGTATGCCCACAAGGGCAGCTGGGGGGATTGAAGACTCTACAGATTCAGTAAATGCATGTGGAGGAGAACAGTTAACCACTGAAAGAACTTCCAAGGGCACGTATGGGCTCTTTTGCTACCTGAAACAATCAAAGCAAGACTAGACAGCTTTCTAAGAGATGTCTCTGAGGTCTGCAGCCTTCCGTCTGCGATGGGCAGGTATCTTTGTCATACAAGACATAACATTGCTTATGCCCTAGTAAATAAAAATTAGGCCTGAGGCTATGAGGAGAGCAAGATGTGTTGTTCCTCCCAGAGCCGGACATGCTGTTGTGCAGCCCAGGGACAGGGGAAGCAGGGACCACTGCTGTGGTTCACTAGTAGGTTTGGGGGGTGATGTATTGAACTGCTATTGCTCGTGGGAGTTTTAGACAAGACATTCAGTACTCTGCTTCAGCCTTGAAATCTAAGGATAAATAACGGAGTCCATTGAAACCAGTGGGAGTTTTCTCTGAATTGGGCAGGAGCCAGCATTTCACCCTTTGACATCTGCCCCTCTCTCAGACTCTCCTGTGAACTTCTGAGGAGCATGAAGAAGAGTCTGTGCTCTCTTTTGTTATACAAAATGACTGGTGACTGCTGATACCCATGCCATGCACTGGTTCCTGTTCAGCTCAAAGCTCTTCATGCTGCGCGGACACCTTCACAGCTGTGCCAGTGAGCACAGGGCAGGAGCAAACCCTCTCTGAGGAGTGGGACCAAACAGGTCCCTGCTGGCCTGGCTCCGCCGTTCTGCAGAGCAAAAGCACTTGCACAATGCCAGACTTTCCACAGTCATGAAATATTTACTAGTCTTGTATCCAGCATAATGACAGGAGAATATATATGTACTTTTTATTCTTTTATCCAGACATCGTGACATCTTTGACCTTCCTGTTTGGTAGATTTTTTCCCTATAAAGAGAGTTTGGTGGCTTTGTTTCAGCACCTGTCAAATAAGGAATTGCTTCTCGTAACGATGTGTGCTGTCGCTTTCTGTTTACAAATATGGCCCTTTCTTCTTGGAAGCTGTGTACTGTACAGCTCTGGGGCCGTGCTTCCTGGCACGCTGGCTGGATTGTCCATTACTCACTCGCAAGGAAATCAACTCAGCTTGAGTTTATGTTTCTCACAGCCAGGGCACAGTGCTTGTAACAAGGCAGAGATTAAACAAAGCTTATATTTTTCCCTATGCAGACTGTGACATTTGTTGTTTCCCAGTGCAGTGTCTTACCCTTCCCTGGAACATGTTCAAGACACTGCAGTGATTTATTTTAATATAGCAGTGTTTGGTAGGATAGACAGGAGGGAAGGCAAATGGGTTACTATTAAATACGTTGCAAGAGAAAGTTTGCAGGTTAGGTAGGATTGGCATAAGTACAACGCCAAAATGTATTAATCCCAAGTGAAATGTAATTCTTGAGGAAACAAATAAAAAAAGTAAAAAAAGAAGTTGGGACGCAAAGACTTGCCAAGAGAGGATGTTGAAATATTTAGACTCCTCAAACTGATACCACTTGTCTAATCAGGTCTTAATTTCTAGATGTCCCAGTTCTCTCCTCTGAAAAACAAGACTTATTTGGAGATGGATTTGAAACAAAATCCTATTTCAGACAATCAAAGGATGTGAAAAACTGGGGTTCGTGTCTAGCCTAACAACACAGCCTGGGGTCAGAGCAAGCTCTGTCTGAGTGAGAGGGGAAGGGAGCTTTGTATCCATGTCACCTGCCCAGTGTGCAGAGGCTGGCATCCCTCCCTGGCTGTTGGGAGGGCGGGGCTACCCTCAG